>NC_090325.1:487365-600225 GCF_035084215.1 Heptranchias perlo | reverse complement strand
TGGGGGGGGAGAATGAGGGGGGGAGGGGGGGGGAGAAATGAGGGGGGAGGGGGGGAGAATGAGGGGGGAGGGGGGGAGAATGAGGGGGGAGGGGGGAGAATGAGGGGAGGGGGGAGAATGAGGGGAGGGGGGGGAGAATGAGGGGAGGGGGAGAATGAGGGGAGTGGGGGGGAGAATGAGGGGAGGGGGGGAGAATGAGGGGGAGGGGGGGGAGAATGAGGGGAGGGGGGGGAGAATGAGGGGAGGGGGGGGGGAGAATGAGGGGAGGGGGGGGGAGAATGAGGGGAGGGGGGGGAGAATGAGGGGAGGGGGGGGAGAATGAGGGGAGGGGGGGAGAATGAGGGGAGGGGGGGGAGAATGAGGGAGGGGGGAGAATGAGGGGAGGGGAGGGGGAGAATGAGGGGAGGGGGAGGGGGAGAATGAGGGGAGGGGGGAGGGGGAGAATGAGGGGGGAGGGGGAGAATGAGGGGGGAGGGGGGAGAATGAGGGGGGAGGGGGAGAATGAGGGGGAGGGGGGAGAATGAGGGGAGGGGGGAGAATGAGGGGAGGGGGGAGAATGAGGGGAGGGGGGAGAATGAGGGGAGGGGGGAGAATGAGGGGAGGGGGAGAATGAGGGGAGGGGGGAGAATGAGGGGAGGGGGGAGAATGAGGGGAGGGGGGAGAATGAGGGGGAAGGGGGGAGGGGGGAGAATGAGGGGAGGGGTGAGAATGAGGGGAGGGGGGAGGGGAGAGAGGAGGGAGGGGAGAATGAGGGGAGGGGGGAGGGGGAGGAATGAGGGGAGGGGGGAGGGGAGAATGAGGGGAGGGGGGAGAATGAGGGGAGGGGGGAGAATGAGGGAGGGGGGAGAATGAGGGGAGGGGGGAGGGGGGGAGAATGAGGGGAGGGGGGGAGGGGGAGAATGAGGGGGGGGGGAGGGGGAGAATGAGGGAGGGGGGAGAATGAGGGGAGGGGGGAGAATGAGGGTGGGAGGGGGAGGAGAATGAGGGGAGGGGGGAGAATGAGGGGAGGGGGGAGGGGGAGAATGAGGGGAGGGGGGAGGGGGAGAATGAGGGGAGGGGGGGAGGGGGAGAATGAGGGGAGGGGGGAGGGGGAGGAATGAGGGGAGGGGGGGAGAATGAGGGGAGGGGGGAGGGGGAGAATGAGGGGAGGGGGAGGGGGAGAATGAGGGGGGCGGGGGGGGGGGAGAATGAGGGGGCGGGGGGGGGGGAGAATGAGGGGGGCGGGGGGGGGGGAGAATGAGGGGGGCGGGGGGGGGGGGAGAATGAGGGGGGCGGGGGGGGGGGAGAATGAGGGGGGCGGGGGGGGGGGAGAATGAGGGGGGCGGGGGGGGGGGGAGAATGAGGGGGGGCGGGGGGGGGGGGAGAATGAGGGGAGGGGGGAGGGGGAGAATGAGGGGAGGGGGAGAATGAGGGAGGGGGAGAATGAGGGGGGGGGGAGAATGAGGGGAGGGGGGAGAATGAGGGGAGGGGGGGAGGGGAGATGAGGGGAGGGGGGGAGGGGGAGAATGAGGGGAGGGGGGAGGGGGAGAATGAGGGGGGAGGGGGAGAATGAGGGGAGGGGGGAGAATGAGGGGAGGGGGAGAATGAGGGGGGCGGGGGGGGGGGAGAATGAGGGGGGCGGGGGGGGGGGAGAATGAGGGGGGGGAGGGGGGAGAATGAGGGGGGCGGGGGGGGGGAGAATGAGGGGGGCGGGGGGGGGAGGGGGAGAATGAGGGGGGCGGGGGGGGGGGAGAATGAGGGGGGGGAGGGGGGGAGGGGGAGAATGAGGGGGGGGAGGGGGGAGGGGGGAGAATGAGGGGGGGGAGGGGGGAGGGGGAGAATGAGGGGGGCGGGGGGGGGGGAGAATGAGGGGGGGCGGGGGGGGGGGGAGAATGGGGGGGGGGGGGAGGGGGTTTTGAGCGCGGTTTCCTGTTTGACGAATGCCCCGGGCCGGGCCGGGAGTGAGGGGGAGGCGGGACCGGGACTGGGAGCGGCTCCGGATCATCACACGGACCCGCCCGGACTCAACTCATCCGAGCCTGAGGTCCGGGAGCGGTCCCGGGGCGGGGAGTGACCGAGTGTCCGGGGGCCCGGGGCGGGGAGTGACCGGTGTCCGGGGCCCGGGGCGGGGAGTGACCGGTGTCCGGGGCCCGGGGCGGGGAGTGACCGGTGTCCGGGGCCCGGGGCGGGGAGTGACCGGTGTCCGGGGCCCGGGGCCCGGGAGAAATGGACCAAACGATCCGGATCATGGAGGATCTGAACCTGCTCTACATCCGGCAAATCGCACTCAGTCTCCAGGTAATGGGGGGAGGGAGTGAGTGAGGGGAGGAGGGAGTGAGTGAGGGGAGGGAGGGAGTGTGAGTGGGGAGGGGGGGGGAGTGAGGGAGGGGAGGGGGGGGGGAGTGAGGGAGGGGAGGGGGGGGGGAGTGAGGGAGGGGAGGGGGGGGAGTGAGGGAGGGGAGGGAGGGAGTGAGTGAGGGGAGGGAGGGAGTGAGTGAGGGGAGGGAGGGGGGGAGTGAGTGAGGAGGGAGGGGGGGGGAGTGAGTGAGGGGGAGGGGGGGGAGTGAGTGAGGGGAGGGGGGGGGAGTGAGGGAGGGGAGGGGGGGAGTGAGGGAGGGGGGGAGTGAGTGAGGGGGGGAGTGAGTGAGGGGGGGAGTGAGTGAGGGGGGGAGTGAGTGAGGGGGGGGAGTGAGTGAGGGGAGGGAGGGGGGGGGAGTGAGGGGAGGGAGGGGGGGGAGTGAGTGAGGGGAGGGGGGGAGTGAGTGAGGGGAGGGGCGGGAGTGAGTGAGGGGAGGGGGGGGAGTGAGTGAGGGGAGGGGGGGGAGTGAAGTGAGGGAGGGGAGGGGGGGGGGAGTGAGTGAGGGGGGGGAGTGAGTGAGGGGGGGGAGTGAGTGAGGGAGGGGAGGGGGGGGGAGTGAGTGAGGGAGGGGAGGGGGGGGGAGTGAGTGAGGGAGGGGAGGGGGGGGGAGTGAGTGAGGGGAGGGGGGGGAGTGAGTGAGGGAGGGGAGGGGGGGGGAGTGAGTGAGGGAGGGGAGGGGGGGGAGTGAGTGAGGGAGGGGGGGGGAGTGAGTGAGGGAGGGGGGGGGGAGTGAGTGAGGGAGGGGAGGGGGGGGAGTGAGTGAGGGGGGGGAGTGAGTGAGGGGGGGGAGTGAGTGAGGGGGGGGAGTGAGTGAGGGAGGGGAGTGAGTGAGGGAGGGGAGGGGGGGGAGTGAGTGAGGGAGGGGAGGGGGGGGAGTGAGTGAGGGAGGGAGGGAGGGGGGGGGAGTGAGTGAGGGAGGGGAGGGGGGGGGAGTGAGTGAGGGAGGGGAGGGGGGGGAGTGAGTGAGGAGGGGAGGGGGGGGAGTGAGTGAGGGGAGGGGGGGAGTGAGTGAGGGAGGGGAGGGGGGGAGTGAGTGAGGGGAGGGGGGGAGTGAGTGAGGACGGGGAGGGGGGGGGGAGTGAGTGAGGGAGGGAGGGGGGGAGTGAGTGAGGGAGGGGAGGGGGGGGAGTGAGTGAGGGAGGGGAGGGGGGGGAGTGAGTGAGGGAGGGGAGGGGGGGGGAGTGAGTGAGGAGGGGAGGGGGGGGGAGTGAGTGAGGGAGGGGGAGGGGGGGGAGTGAGTGAGGAGGGGAGGGGGGGGAGAGTGTGAGGTGAGGGGAGGGGGGGGATGTGAGTGGTGAGGGGAGGGGGGGGGTGTGAGTGAGGGGAGGGGGGGGAGTGAGGGGGGGGGAGGGGGGGGGAGTGAGTGAGCTGGAGTGAGTGAGGGGGTGTGAGTGAGTGGGGTGAGTGAGGGGGAGGGGGGGGAGTGAGGGGGAGGAGGGGTGAGGGGGAGGGGAGTGAGGGGAGGGGGGAGGGGAGTGAGGGGAGGAGAGATGGGACCCGGAGGAGGGGGAGAGATGGGACCCGGAGGAGGGGGAGAGATGGGACCCCGGGGGGGGGGGGGGAGGAGGGGGAGAGATGGGACCCGGGGGGGGGGGGGGGGAGGAGGGGGAGAGATGGGACCCCGGGGGGGGGGGGGGAGGAGGGGGAGGAGAGGAGAGGAGAGACCCCGGGGGGAGGGGAGGAGAGATGGGACCCGGGGGGGGGGGGAGGAGGGGGGAGAGATGGGACCCCGGGGGGGGGGGGGGGAGGAGGGGGAGGAGAGGAGAGGAGAGACCCCGGGGTGAGGGGAGGAGAGATGGGACCCGGGGGGGGAGGGGGAGAGATGGACTGCGGTCACCAGTAAGGGGGGGTTGGGGGTGTCAATGACCATCTCTAATGAGAGCCCGACCTCTTCCCCATCACATTCATCATCATTCCCATCGCGGAGTCCCCCACCGTCAACATCCTGGGGGTCACCATTGAGCAGAAACTGGACCAGACCCATCCCAAAATTATTGAGTCGATTGATTGAGCGACTGCTCTGTTGGATGTTGTTGAGCTTGCCATGTTGAGCTTGCCATGTTGAGCTTGCCATGTTTTTGGTCTGCACCCATCCAGGTGACTGGACAGGATTCCATCACACGACTGCCTTCAGCCTTGTAAAGTGTGGAGAGGCTGTGTGAGAGACTCGACACAAAGTACGAGCCCCTCTCTGACCTGCTCTGTCAGTAACTGGGTGGATATATATCAGTTCAGCTTCTGGTCAGTGACCGCCTCCCCCCAGAATGTTGGAGGGAGGAGGGGGGACTCTGAAGGTCAGGGGTGATGGCTGGGCTTCCCCTTGTTGGAGATGGTCTTTACCTGGAATTTGTCTGGAAGTGAGTGTGATTGTGCTGTAGGCTGAAATGGGCTCATTGATTTCAGAGCAGTTGTGAATGGGGGCTGAATGAACACTGTGCATCATCAGTGATCAGCCCCTCCCTGAACTTATGATGGACGGAAGGGCTGGGGACTCACAGAATGATATGGCACAAGAGGAGACCATTTGGCCCATCATGTCTGTGCCGGCTCTTTGAAAGCTATCCAATTGGTCACACTCCCCTGCTCTTTCCACATAGCCCTGCAATTTTTTTCCCTTCAAGTATTTCTCCAATTCCCTTTTGAAAGTCACAATTGAATCTGCTTCCACCACCCTTTCAAGCAGCGCATTCCAGATCATCACAACTCGCTGCGTAAAAAAATTCTCCTCATCTCCCTCCTGGTTCTTTAGTCAATTATCTTAAATCTGTGTCCTCTGGTTACCGACCCTCGTGCCAGTGGAAACAGTTTCACTTTATTTTATAGAATCATAGAAAGTTACGGCACAGAAGGAGACCATTTGGCCCATCATGTCCGCGCAGCGCTGAAAAAGAGCTATCCAGCTTAATTCCACTTTCCAACACTTGGTCCGTAGCCCAGAAGGTTACGGCACTTCAAGTGCTCATCCAAGTGTTTATTTACTCTATCAAAATCCCCAATAATTTTGAACATCTCTATTAAATCTCTCCCTTAACCTTCTCTGCTCTAAGGAGAACAACCCCAGGATAAGAACATAAGAAATAGGAGCAGGAGCAGGCCATAAGGCCCCTCGAGGATGAGTTCATAGAGTGTATTCGGGACTGTTTCTTAGAACAATACGTTGTGGAACCAATCAGGGAACAGGCCATTTTAGATCTGGTAATGAGCAATGAGATAGGATTAATTGATGACCTCATAGTAAAGGATCCCTTAGGAAACAGTGATCATAATATCATGAATTTCACATCCAGTTTTGAGATTGAGGATCTTGGATCTGAAACTATTGTATTAAACCTGAATAAGGGCAATTACAATGGCATGAGGACAGAGTTGGTTAAAGTGGACTGGGTAAACAGATTAGATGGTATGATGGTGGATAAGCAGTGGTAAACATTTAAAAAGATATTTTATGACTCTCAACAAAAATATATCCCCGTGAGGAGGAAAGACTCCACAAAAAGGGTGAACCAACCATGGCTAACGAAGGAAGTCAAGGATGGTATCAGATTAAAAGAAAAAGTATACAACATGGCAAAGATTACTGGTAAGCCTGAAGATTGGGAAAACTTTAAAAACCAGCAAAGAATGACTAAAAGAATAATAAAGAGGGAGAAAATAAATGATGAGAGTAAATGAGCAAGAAATATAAAAACTGACAGTAAAAGCTTCCACAAGTATATAAAAAGGAAGAGGGTAGCTGAAGTAAACATTGGTCCCTTAGAGGATGAGACTGGGGAAATAATAATGGAAAACGAGGAAATGGCAGAGGAATTGAACAGATATTTTGTATCTGTCTTCACAGTAGATAATAATATAGCAATAATAGCAGAAAATCAAGGGGCAAAGGGGAGGGAGGAACGAAAAACAATCACTATCACTAGAGAAAAAGTACTAGGTAAACTAATGGGTCTAAAGGCTGACAAGTCCCCTGGACCTGATGACTTGCATCCGAGGGTCTTAAAGGAAGTGGCTACAGAGATAGTGGATGCATTGGTTGTAATCTTCCAAAGTTCACTAGATTCTGGAAAACCACAAATGTAACACCCCTATTCAAGTAGGGAGTGAGACAGAAAGCAGGTAACTAGCCTAACATAGCCATTGGGAAAATGGTGGATTCCATTGTTGGATTGAGAGTGGGGAATAAAAGCAGCAGGTCAGGTGAGGCAGGAGAGTCCGAGAGGTGAACACAGTATAAAAGGAGAGACCGAGAGCGGGAGGAGAGTCTGAGAGGTGAATGCAGGGTAAATCTAAAGCAAGTCATGGCAGCACAGCTCGCACCCGTCATATGCTCCGCCTGCACGATGTGGGAAGTCATGGACATTACCAGTGTCCCTGGCGACCATGTGTGCAGGAAGTGTGTCCAGCTGCAGCGACTGGCTAACCGCATTTCGGAGCTGGAGCTGTGGGTGGATTCACTGTGGAGCATCCGCGATGCTGAGACTATCGTGGATAGCACGTTCAGTGAGGTGGTCACACCGCAGGTAAAATTCCGCAGGCAGAAAGGAAATGGGTGACCGCCAGGCAGAGTAAAAGGACGAGGCAGGTAGAGCAGGAGTCCCCTGGGACCATCTCCCTCTCAAACAGATATACCACTTTGGATACTGTTGGGGGAGATGGCTTATCAGGGGAAAGCAGCAAGAGCCAAGTTCAGGGCACGACGGGTGGCTCTGCTGCTCAGGAGGGGAGGAAGAAGAGTGGCAGGGCTATAGTGATCGGGGATTCAATTGTAAGGGGAGCAGATAGGTGTTTCTGTGGCCGCAAACGTGACTCCAGGATGGTATGTTGCCTCCCAGGTGCTCGGGTCAAGGATGTCACGGAGCGGCTGCAGGGCATTCTGGAGGGGGAGGGTGAACAGCCAGTAGTCGTGGTCCATATCGGTACCAACGACATCGGTAAAAAAAGGGATGAGGTCCTGCAAGGTGAATTTAAGGAGTGAGAAGATAAATTAAAAAGCAGGACTTCAAAAGATAGTGATCTCAGGATTACTACCAGTGCCATGAGCTAGTGAGTATATTTGTAAACAATTTTACAACACCAAGTTAAAGTCCAGCAATTTTATTTTAAATTCACAAGCTTTCGGAGGCTTCCTCCTTCCTCAGGTAAATGTTCAGGATCTCCTTGAAGCCTACGCATTTATACATATAGAACAATACATGGTGTTTACAGACTGCCCCTGCAACTGCCCGTTGCCAAGGCAATCACCGTGTTCAGACAGAGAGGTGTCACCTGCAGAACCCCCGAATACACATTCAACAAAAAAACAAACAGGAAAAAAAAACAGAGAGAGGCAGAAACATCCGGAAGGCAGAGAAAGCCAGCAAATGACCCATTATATTAAAAACAGATAACATTTGTTCGCTGGTGGGGTAACGTGTAGCGTGACATGAACCCAAGATCCCGGTTGAGGCCGTCCTCATGGGTGCGGAACTTGGCTATCAATTTCTGCTCGACGATTTTGCGTTGTCGTGTGTCTCGAAGGCCGCCTTGGAGTACGCTTACCCGAAGGTCGGTGGATGAATGTCCATGACTGCTGAAGTGTTCCCCGACTGGGAGGGAACCCTCCTGTTTGGCGATTGTTGCGCGGTGTCCGTTCATCCGTTGTCGCAGCGTCTGCATGGTCTCGCCAATGTACCATGCTCTGGGGCATCCTTTCCTGCAACGTATGAGGTAGACAACGTTGGCCGAGTCACAGGAGTATGAACCATGCACCTGGTGGGTGGTGTCCTCTCGTGTGATGGTGGTATCTGTGTCGATGATCTGGCATGTCTTGCAGAGGTTACCGTGGCAGGGTTGTGTGGCGTCGTGGACGCTGTTCTCTTGAAAGCTAGGTAATTTGCTGCGAACGATGGTCTGTTTGAGGTTGGGTGGCTGTTTAAAGGCGAGTAGTGGAGGTGTGGGGATGGCCATAGCGAGGTGTTTGTCCTCATTGATGACATGTTGAAGGCTGCGGAGAACATGGCGTAGTTTCTCCGCTCCGGGGAAGTACTGGACGACAAAGGGTACTCTGTTGGTTGCGTCCCGTGTTAGTCTCCTGAGGAGGTCTATGCGATTTTTTGCTGTGGCCCGTCGGAACTGTCGATCGATGAGTCGAGCGCCATATCCCGTTCTTACTAGGGCGTCTTTCAGCGTCTGTAGGTGTCCATCGCGTTCCTCCTCGTCTGAGCAGACCCTGTGTATTCGCAGGGCCTGTCCATAGGGGATGGCCTCTTTGACGTGGTTAGGGTGGAAGCTGGAAAAGTGGAGCATCGTGAGGTTGTCCGTGGGCTTGCGGTAGAGTGAGGTGCTGAGGTGCCCGTCTTTGATGGAGATTCGTGTGTCCAAGAAAGAAACTGATTCTGAGGAGTAGTCCATGGTGAGCTTGATGGTGGGATGGAACTTGTTGATGTTATCGTGTCGTCTCTTTAGTGATTCCTTGCCGTGGGTCCATAGAAAGAAAATGTCGTCGATGTATCTGGTGTATAGTGTTGGTTGGAGGTCTTGTGCAGTGAAGAAGTCCTGCTCGAACTTGTGCATGAAAATGTTGGCGTATTGGGGTGCGAATTTGGTCCCCATGGCTGTTCCGTGTGTTTGGGTAAAGAACTGGTTATCGAAGGTGAAGACATTGTGATCCAGGATGAAGCGGATGAGTTGTAGGATGGCTTCCGGAGATTGGCTGTTGTTGGTGTTGAGTATTGATGCTGTCGCAGCGATGCCGTCATCGTGGGGGATACTGGTGTATAGTGCCGAGACGTCCATCGTGGTGAGAAGTGTTCCTGGTTCAACTGGTCCGTGGGTACTGAGTTTTTGTAGGAAGTCTGTAGTGTCGCGACAGAAGCTGGGGGTTCCCTGTACGATGGGTTTCAGGATGCCCTCGATGTATCCAGAGAGGTTCTCACACAGGGTTCCGTTGCCTGATACGATGGGACGTCCGGGTGTGTTGGCTTTGTGTATCTTTGGGAGGCAGTAGAAGTCTCCCACGCGGGGAGTACGTGGGATGAGAGTGCGTAGGATGCTTTGAAGGTCTGGATCGAAGGTCTTGATCAGTTTGTTGAGCTGGTGGGTGTGTTCTTTGGTCAGGTCTGCGGGTAACCGTCTGTAGTGTTCCTGGTTGTCCAGTTGTCGGTATGCTTCTTTGCAATAGTCCATTCTGTTCTGTATGACGATGGCTCCTCCTTTGTCCGCTGGTTTGATGACGATGTTGCGGTTGGTCTTGAGAGCGTTGATGGCGTTGCGTTGTGCTCGGGTGACATTCTGGACTGTCTTCTGAGTGCGGTGATGAATCTGGCATTGACGCATTTCCTGACAGCTTGAGCATACATGTCCAGCTGAGGGCAGCGACCCTCCGGAGGAGTCCAGTTTGACTCTTTCCTCTTCTAGTGAGTATCGGAACAGGAGAATAGACCGGATGAATGGTGGCTGCAGGGATGGTGTAGGAGGGAGGGATTTAGATTCCTGGGACATTGGGACCGGTTCTGGGGAAGGTGGGACCTGTGCAAGCGGGACGGGTTACACCCGAGCAGGACCGGGACCAATGTCCTCGCGGGGGTGTTTGCTAGTGCTGTGGGGAAGGTTTAAACTAGAGTGGCAGGGGGATGGGAACCTGAGCGGGGAGTCAGAAGGGAGTAAAGTTGAGAGCAGCAAGAGAGGGGAAGACCCAGGGGGAATTTACAATACAAATAGTGCAAACAGTTGTTCAAGGACAAGTGAAAGGGAAAAGCGTAGAGCAGCAGAAAGAAAGTGTACTTTAGGCACGACAAATAAAGTGAACACTAGAAGGCGTAAGGCGATTAACCCAGCATCAAAGCTGAAGGTCAGGCTAGGGTGTGTGTCCCAACTAAGAGTTCTATATACAAATGCACGGCCAATATGTCCTTCTGAAGGTGCGGTGCGCAGAACTGCTCACAGTACTCCAGGTGCGGTCTAACCAGGGTTTTGTATAGCTGCAGCATAAATTAAATGAACGACAGGTTCAAATTCAAATTGGAGGGTATGACATGATAGCTATTACATGGCTGCAGGATGGTCAGGATTGGGAACTAAATATACCAGGTTATAAGGTCGACAGGAGAGACAGGGAAAATGGAAGAGGGGGAGGAGTAGCCTTAATGATTAGAGATGAAATCACTTCAATGATAAAGGAGGATATAACGAGAGGTAAGCAGCCAACAGAGACCTTATGGGTTGAATTGAGAAATAGGAAAGGATCTAAGACTATAGTGGGAGTTGTGTATAGGAGCCCTGGCAGCAGCTCTGAAGTGCTAGATTGTATACATGCAGAGATTAGATAAGCGTGTAAGAAAGGCATAGTGGTCTTAATGGGAGACTTTAACCTTCACATAGATTGGGAAAAGCAGACGAGCAACTGTCAGAAAGGTAGTGAATTTCTTGAGTGTGTCCGGGATAGTTTACTACAGCAGTATGTCCCAGAGGCAACAAGGGGGCAAGCCATACTAGATTTAGCAATGAGTAATGAACCAGATTTAGTTAACGGCTTAACTGTACGTGAACATCTATCCAATAGTGATCATAACATGATCGAGTTCAATGTAGTGTTTGAAAGGGAAAAAAGTGAGTCAGCTGCTAAGATTCTCGACTTGGGTAAGGCCGACTTCAATGGGATGAGACAGAGACTGTCCACAGTAAACTGGGCAAATTTGTTAATGGGTAAAACGACTGATGATCAGTGGGAAATGTTTAAAGAAACATTTAATGTGACACAGAATCGGTTTATACCCCCGAGGGGCAAGAACTCTACTTGCCAAAAAAAACAGCCATGGACAACGAAAGAGGTAAGGGAGAGTATAAGACATAAGGAAAGGGCATACAAAAAGGCAAAAAATGGCACAGATCCTGGCAAATGGGAAAGATACAAAGATCAACAAAGGGTCACAAAACAGAGAGTATGAAAAGAAACTTGCAAGGGATATCAAAACCAATACGAAGAACTTTTATCGTTACATTAGGAAAAAGAGGGTGGTCAGGAGCAGTGTTGGCCCCTTAAAAACTGAAAGTGGGGATATTGTCATTGACACTGGGGAAATGGCGGACATGTTGAACAATTACTTTGCGTCAGTATTTAAAGTTGAGAAAGAGGATAGCATGCCGGAAATCCCAAGAAAACTAATATTGAATCGGGGACAGGGACTCGATAAAATTAACATAAGTAAAGCAACAGTAATGAAGAAAATAATAGCACTAAAGAGTGACAAATCCCCAGGACCAGATGGTTTCCATCCCAGGGTTTTAAAGGAAGTAGGTGAGCACATTGCAGATGCCCGAACTATAATCTTTCAAAGTTCTCGAGATTCAGGAACTGTCCCTTGGATTGCAAAATTGCACATGTCACTCTGCTTTTTAAGAAAGGAGAGAGAGGGAAACCAGGGAATTATAGACCAGTTAGCCTAACATCTGTTGTTGGGAAAATGCTGGAGGCTATAATTAAGGATAGGGTGACTGAACACCTCGAGAATTTTCAGTTAATCAGGGAGAGCCAGCATGGATTTGTGAAAGGTAGGTCGTGCCTGACAAACCTGATTGAATTTTTTGAAGAGGTGACTAAAGTAGTGGACAGGGGAATGTCAATGGATGTTATTTAAATGGACTTCCAGAAGGCATTTGACAAGGTCCCACATAAGAGACTGTTAGCTAAGATAGAAGCCCATGGAATCGAGGGAAAAGTACGGACTTGGTTAGGAAGTTGGCTGAGCGAAAGGCGACAGAGAGTAGGGATAATGGGAAGGTACTCCCATTGGCAGGATGTGACTAGTGGAGTCCCACAGGGATCTGTCTTGGGGCCTCAATTATTCACAATATTTATTAACGATTTAGATGAAGGCATAGAAAGTCTCATATCGAAGTTTGCCGATGACACAAAGATTGGTGGCATTGTAAGCAGTGTAGATGAAAACATAAAATTACAAAGAGATATTGATAGATTAGGTGAATGGGCAAAACTGTGGCAAATGGAATTCAATGCAGACAAATGTGAGGTCATCCACTTTGGATCAAGAAAGGATAGAACAGGGTACTTTCTAAATGGTAAAAAGTTAAAAACAGTGGATGTCCAAAGGGACTTAGGGGTTCAGGTACATAGATCATTGAAGTGTCATGAACAGGTGCAGAAAATAATCAATAAGGCTAATGGAATGCTGGCCTTTATATCTCGAGGACTGGAGTACAAGGGGGCAGAAGTTATGCTGCAGCTATACAAAACCCTGGTTAGACCGCACCTGGAGTACTGTGAGCAGTTCTGCGCACCGCACCTTCGGAAGGACATATTGGCCTTGGAGGGAGTGCAGCGTAGGTTTACTAGAATGATACCCGGACTTCAAGGGTTAAGTTACGAGGAGAGATTACACAAATTGGGCTTGTATTCTCTCGAGTTTCGAAGGTTAAGGGGTGATCTGATTGAAGTTTATAAGATATTAAGGGGAACAGATAGGGTGGATAGAGAGAAACTATTTCCGCTGGTTGGGGATTCTCGGAGTAGGGGGCACAGTCTAAAAATTAAAGCCAGACCTTTCAGGAGTGAGATTAGAAAACATTTCTACACACAAAGGGTGGTAGAAGTTTGGAACTCTCTTCCGCAAACGGCAATTGATACTAGCTCAATTGCTAAATTTAAATCTGAGATAGATAGCTTTTTGGCAACCAAAGGTATTCTGGGATATGGGCCAAAGGCGGGTATATGGAGTTAGATCACAGATCAGCCATGATCTTATCAAATGGCGGAGCAGGCACGAGGGGCTGAATGGCCTCCTCCTGTTCCTATGCTTCTATTAAGGAAGTAGTGGCAGGACATTTGGAGACTGAAAATAAAATCAAGGAAAAGTCAACGTGGTTTTCTGAAAGGGAAATCGTGTTTGTTGAATTTATTCGAGTTCTTTGAGGAAGTAACGGGCAGGGTGGATAAAGGGGAACCAATGGATGCAGTATATTTGGATTGCCAAAAGGCATTCGATAAGGTTCCACATAAAAGATTACTGCACAAGGTAAGAGCTCATGGTGTTGGGGGTAATATACTGGCATGGATAGAGGATTGGCTAACTAACAGAAAACAAAGAGTCGGGATAAAAGGGTCATTTTCAGGATGGCAATCTGTAACTAGTGGGGTGCCGCAGGGCTCAGTGCTGGAGCCTCAACCATTTACAATATATATCAATGACTTGGATGAAGGAACAGAGTGTCTTGTGGCCAAATTTGCTGATGATACAAAGATAGGTGGAAAAGCAAGTTGTGATGAGGACACAAAGTGTCTGCGAAGGGATATTGACAGGTTTTTATTTTGTTCATGGGATGTGGGCGTCGCTGGCAAGGCCGGCATTTATTGCCCATCCCTAATTGCCCTTGAGAAGGTGGTGGTGAGCTGCCTTCTTGTACCACTGCAGTCCGTGTGGTGAAGGTTCTCCCACAGTGCTATGAGGTCGGGAGTTCCAGGATTTTGACCCAGCGACGATGAAGGAACGGCGATATATTTCCAAGTCGGGATGGTGTGTGACTTGGCGGGGAACGTGCAGGTGGTGTTGTTCCCATGTGCCTGCTGCTCTTGTCCTTCTTGGTATGATGTGGAGATGCCGGTGATGGACTGGGGTGGACAAATGTAAGGAATCTAACAACACCAGGTTATAGTCCAAAAGTTTTATTTGAAAATCACAAGCTTTCGGAGCTTTTCTCCTTCGTCGGGTGTGTGAAGGTTTCCATAAAAGCACCGCATAGATAGTCACAGAACAATGCCTGGTGAGTACACATAATCTTTCCAACTGCCCGTTATCACACCTCTGCATGGATGGTGTTCAGACAGGGGAACATTACACCCCAGACCACTGAATACGCAAGCGGTCAGATTACAAAGACAGAGAGAGAGAGAGAGAGAATGGCCAGTTGTTTTAAAAACAGATAACTTTTTCTTCCCCCCTGGTGGGGTTACATGTAGCGTGACATAAGCCCAAGATCCCGGTTGAGGCCGTCCTCATGGGTGCGGAACTTGGCTATCAATTTCTGCTCGACGATTTTGCGTTGTCGTGTGTCTCGAAGGCCGTCTTGGAGAACGCTTACCCGAAGATCGGAGGCTGAATGTCCTTGACTGCTGAAGTGTTCCCCGACTCGGAGGGAACCCTCTTGTCTGGCGATTGTTGCACGGTGTCCGTTCATCCGTTGTCGCAGTGTCTGCATGGTCTCGCCAATGTACCATGCTCCGGGGCATCCTTTCTTCCCACGCCTCCACTACTCACCTTCAAACAGCCACCCAACCTCAAACAGACCATTGTTCGCAGCAAATTACCCAGCTTTCAGGAGAACAGCGTCCACGACACCACACAACCCTGCCACGGCAACCTCTGCAAGACATGCCAGATCATCGACACGGATACCACCATCACACGAGAGGACACCACCCACCAGGTACATGGTTCATACTCCTGTGACTCGGCCAACGTTGTCTACCTCATACGTTGCAGACACTGCGACAACGGATGAACGGACACCGCGCAACAATCGCCAGACAGGAGGGTTCCCTCCCAGTCGGGGAACACTTCAGCAGTCAAGGACATTCAGCCTCCGATCTTCGGGTAAGCGTTCTCCAAGACGGCCTTCGAGACACACGACAACGCAAAATCGTCGAGCAGAAATTGATAGCCAAGTTCCGCACCCATGAGGACGGCCTCAACCGGGATCTTGGGCTTATGTCACGCTGCATGTAACCCCACCAGGGGGGAAGAAAAAGTTATCTGTTTTTAAAACAACTGGCCATTCTCTCTCTCTCTCTCTCTGTCTTTGTAATCTGACCGCTTGCGTATTCAGTGGTCTGGGGTGTAATGTTCCCCTGTCTGAACACCATCCATGCAGAGGTGTGATAACGGGCAGTTGGAAAGATTATGTGTAATCACCAGGCATTGTTCTGTGACTATCTATGCGGTGCTTTTATGGAAACCTTCACACACCCGACGAAGGAGAAAAGCTCCGAAAGCTTGTGATTTTCAAATAAAACTTTTGGACTATAACCTGTTGTTGTAAGATTCCTTACATTTGTCCTTCTCGGTGGTAGAGGTCGCGGGTTTGGGAGGTGCTGTCGAAGAAGCCTTGGCGAGTTGCTGCAGTGCATCCTGTGGATGGTACACACTGCAGCCACAGTGCGCCGGTGGTGAAGGGAGTGAATGTTTAGGGTGGTGGATGGGGTGCCAATCAAGCGGGCTGCTTTGTCCTGGATGGTGTCGAGCTTCTTGAGTGTTGTTGGAGCTGCACTCATCCAGGAAAGTGGAGAGTATTCCATCATACTCCTGACTTGTGCCTTGTAGATGGTGGAAAGGCTTTGGGGAGTCAGGAGGTGAGTCACTCGCCGCAGAATACCCAGCCTCTGACCTGCTCTTGTAGCCACAGTATTTATGTGGCTGGTCCAGTTAAGTTTCTGGTCAATGGTGACCCCCAGGATGTTGATGGTGGGGGATTCGGCGATGGTAATGCCGTTGAATGTCAAGGTTAAGCGAATGGACAAAAGTTTCTATTGGGCCAAGTGCAGGCAATTGGGACTAGCTTAGTGGTATAAACTGGGCGACATGGACATGTTGGGCCGAAGGGCCTGTTTCCATGTTGTAACTTCTATGAAATGTAATGTGGGAAAATGTGAAGTCATCCACTTTGGTAGGAAAAATAAAAAAGCAAAATATTATATAAATGAAGAAATACTACAAAATGCTGCGGTACAGAGGGATCTGGGTGTCCTCGTCCACGAAACACAAAAAGTTAGCATACAGGTGCAGCAGGTAATTGGGAAGGCAAATGGAATATTGGCCTTTATTTCTAGGGGGATGGAGTATAAAAGCAGGGAAGTCATGCTACAACTGTACAGGGTGCTGGTGAGATCACACCTGGAGTACTGCGTACAGTTCTGGTGCCCTTATTTGACGAAGGATATACTTGCATTGGAAGCAGTTCAGAGAAGGTTCACTTGGTTGATTCCGGGTATGGAAGAGGAGTCTTATGAGGAAAGATTGAGCAGGTTGTGCCTATACTCATTGGAGTTTAGAAGAATGAGAGGAGACGTTATTGAAACATATAAGATTCTGAGGAGGCTTGATATGGTAAATGCAGAGAGGATGTTACCCCTCATAGGGGAATCAAGAATTAGGGGGCATAGTCGCAGAATAAGGGGTCGCCCATTTAAGATGGAGATGAGGAGAAATTTCTTCTCCCAGAGGGTCGTGAATCTTTGGAATTCTTTCCCCCAAAAAGCTGTGGAGGCTGAGTCATTGAATACATTCAAGGCTGAGTTAGACAAATTTTTGATCAGCAAGAGAGTCAAAGGATATGGGGAAAGGGCGGGAAAGTGGAGTTGAGGTAAAAAATCAGATCAGCCATGGTCTCATTGAATGGCGGAGCAGGCTCGAGGGGCCGAATGGCCTACTCCTGCTCCTATTTCTTATGTTCTCGAGCCTGCTCCGCCAATCAATCAGATCATGGCCGATCTTCAACCTCAACTCCCCTTTGCTGCCCGATCCCCATATCCCTTGATTCCCCGAGAGTCCAAATATTTATCATCTCAGTCTTGAATATATTCAATGACTCAGCATCCACAGTCCTCTGGGGTAGAGAATTCCAAAGATTCACAACCCTCTGAGTGAAGAAATTCCTCCTCATCTCAGTCTTAAACGGCCGAGCCCTTATCCTGAGACTCTGCCTCCAGTTCTGGACGCTCCAGCCAGTGGAAACAGCCTCTCTGCATCTACCCTGTCAAACCCCCTCACAATCTTAGATGTTTCAATGAGATCACCTCTCATTCTTCTAAACTCCGGACAGTATCGGCCCATTCTACTCAATCTCTCCTCATAGGACAACCCTGTCATCCCAGGAATCAATCTAGTGACCCTTCGTTGCACTGCCTCTAAGGCAAGTGTATCCTTCCTTAGATAAGGAGACCAAAACTGTTCCTTGTACGAGGACACCCAAATCCCTCTGAACACCAACATTAGTTTCTCACCATTTAAAAAATATTCTGTTTTTCTATTCTTCCTACCAAAGTGAATAACCTCACATTTCCCCACATTATACTCCATCTGCCACCTTCTTGCCCACTCACTTAACCTGTCTCTATGTCCCTCGCAGACTCTTTGTGTCCTCCTCACAGCTTACTTTCCCACCTAGCTTTGTGTCATCAGAAAACTTTGATACATTATACTCGGTCCCTTCATCTAAGTCATTAATATAGATTGTAAATAGCTGAGGCCCAAGCACTGATCCCTGCGGTACCCCACTAGTTACAGCCTGCCAACCTGAGAATGACCTGTTTATCCCTACTCTCTTTTCTGTCTGTTAACCAATCCTCTATCCATGCTAATAAGTTACCCCCAAGCCCATGAGCCCGTTCCTTGCATACCTTGTTCAGAGGGATTTGGGTGTCCTTGTACAAGAAACAGTGTTGGTCTCCTTATCGAATGAAGGAGCCCCTTAGAGGGGATGCAGCGAAGATTCACTCGATTTATTCCTGGGATGAAAGGGTTGTCCTATGAGGAGAGGTTGAGTATAAATGTGAGGTTATCCACTTTGGTTGTAAAAACAGAAAGGCAGATTATTATCTGAATGGTGATAGATTGGGAAAAGGGGAGGTGCAACGAGACCTGGGTGTCCTTGTACATCAGTCGCCGAAAGCGAGCATTCAGGTGCAGCAAGCAGTTAGGAAGGCGAATGGTATGTTGGCCTTCATTGCAAGAGGATTTGAGTACAGGAGCAGGGATGTCTTACTGCAGTTATACATGGCCTTGGTGAGACCACATCTGGAGTATTGTGTGCCGTTTTGGTCTCCTTATCTGAGGAAGGATGTCCTTGCCATGGAGGGAGTGCAATGAAGGTTTACCAGACTGATTCCTGGGATGGCAGGACTGACGTATGAGGAGAGATTGGGTTGACTAGGCCTATATTCATTAGAGTTAAGAAGAATGAGAGGTGTTCTCATCGAAACATATAAAATTCTAACAGGACGAGACAGACTAGATGCAGGGAGGATGTTCCCGATGGCTGGGGAGTACAGGGCATTCTCAAGGGGGAGGGAGAGCAGGCAGAGGTCGTGGTCCACGTTGGGACCAACGACATAGGTAGGAAGGGAGATGAGGTCCTGCATCAAGAATTTAGGGAGCTCGGTAGCAGATTAAAGAGCAGGACCTCAAAGGTTGTAATCTCTGGATTACTCCCAGTGCCACGGGCTGGTGAGTATAGAAATAGGAGGATAGAACAGATGAATGTGTGGCTGAAGAGTTGGTGCAGGAGGGAGGGTTTCAGTTTCCTGGATCACTGGGCCTGCTTCTGGGGAAGGTGGGACTTGTACAAGTCGGACGGGTTGCACCTGAACCAGAGCGGGACAAATATCCTTGCGGGGAGGTTTGCTAGCACTGTTGGGGGGGGTTTAAACTAACTTGCCAAGGGGATGGGATACAGAGTGGAGCTACAATAGGGGGTGATGTGCAGCCAAATATAGAGAAAAAAACAAGTCAGCTTGGAAGACAGGGCAAATATGTAAGGGCAAGGCTGGATGGCATCTATTTTAATGCAAGGAGTCTTGCGAATAAGGTGGATGAACTGAAGGTGTTGATAAACACATGGGAGTATGATATTGTTGCTGTCACAGAGACATGGTTGAGGGAGGGGCAAGACTGGCAGCTCAATATTCCGGGGTACAGAATCTTCAGGCGAGACAGAGGGGGAGGTATAAGAGGAGGGGGGTCGCAATATCAATTAAAGAATCAATTACTGCCATAAGGAGGGATGATATATTAGCAGGTTCCTCCAATGAGGCCATATGGGTGGAGCTTAAAAACGAGAAGGGGGCAAGCACTTTGATGGGAGTGTACTATAGGCCCCCAAACAGTCAGGGGGAGATAGAGGAACAGATATGTAGGCAAATCTCAGAAAATTGTGCAAATAATAGGGTAATAATAGTGGGGGATTTCAACTTCCCCAATATTAACTGGGATACTCAGAGTGTAAAAGGCTTAGAGGGTACAAAATTCTTAACGTGCATCCAGGAGAGCTTTTTGAGCCAGCATGTGGAAAGTCCTACAAGAGAGGGGGCGGTACTGGACCTAATTCTAGGGAATGTGGCCGGCCAAGTGGAAGAAGTGCTCGTAGGTGAGCACTTTGGTGACAGTGACCATAATTCGGTGAGATTTAAGGTGGTCATGGAAAGGGACAGGGAGGGGCCGGAAGTAAAGGTTCTAAATTGGGGGAAGGCCGATTTTAATAGGATAAGGCAGGATCTGGCCAAAATGGACTGGGATCAGCTGCTTGTAGGAAAATCCGCATCGGAGCAATGGGAGTCTTTCAGAAGGGAGATTGAGACCACACAATGGCAACATGTTCCCGTAAAGGTCAAGGGTGGTTCCAAGAACTCCAGGGAACCTTGGATGTCAGGGGATATACGAGAATGGATTAGGAAAAAAAGGAGGGCTTTTGGCAGATACAAAAGGCTAAAGACGGAGGAAGCCCTAGAGGAGTACAAAAAGTGCAGGGGGATACTTAAAAAAGAAATTAGGAGATCAAGGAGGGGCCATGAAATAACACTGGCGAGCAAAATAAAGGAAAATCCTAAGATGTTTTATAAGTATATTAAGGGTAAGAGGATGACTAGGGAAAAAATAGGGCCCAATGGGGACAAAAATGGCAATTTGTGTGGAGCCGGCAGATGTAGGAGGGGTTCTAAATGAATTTTTTGCATCTGTTTTCACGATGGAGAAGGACGATGTAGACATAGAAATATGGCAGGGGGACTGTGATATACTCGAACATATTAACATCGAACGGGAGGAGGTATTGGCGGTTTTAGCAGGCCTAAAAATGGATAAATCCCCAGGCCCGGACGAAATGTATCCCAGGCTACTGTGTGAGGCAAAGGAGGAGATTGCGGGGGCTCTGACACATATATTCAGAACCTCTCTGGCCACAGGGGATGTGCCAGAGGACTGGAGAACCGCTAATGTAATACCATTATTCAAGAAGGGGAGTTGGGAAAAACCGGGGAACCACAGGCCAGTGAACCGAACATCAGTGGTAGGAAAATTATTGGAAAAAATTCTGAAGGACAAAATTAGTCTCCACTTGGAGAAGCAAGGATTAATCAGGGATAGTCAACATGGCTTTGTCAAGGGAAGATCATGTCTGACTAATTTGATTGAATTTTTTGAGGGGGTGACTCGGCGTGTGGATGAGGGTAACGCAGTGGATGTGGTACACATGGATTTCAGTAAGGCCTTCGATAAAGTCCTGCACAGGAGACTGGTCAAGAAGGTACGAGCCCATGGAATCCAGGGTGCCTTGGCACTTTGGATACAAAACTGGCTTAGTGGCAGAAGGCAGAGGGTGATGGTCGAAGGTTGTTTTTGTGACTGGAAGCCTGTGGCCAGTGGGGTACCACAGGGATCGGTGCTGGGTCCCTTGCTGTTTGTGGTCTACATTAATGACTTGGATATGAATGTAAAAGGTATGATCAGTAAGTTCGCTGATGATACAAAAATTGGTAGGGTGGTAAATAGCGAGGAGTCATAGAGTTATACAGCACGGATAGAGGCCCTTCGGCCATCAAGCCCTGTCTACTCTAATCCCATATTCCAGCATTTGGTCCGTAGCCTTGTATGCTATGGCATTTCAAGTGCTCATCCAAATGCTTCTTGAATGTTGTGAGGGTTCCTGCCTCCACAACCCTTTCAGGCAGTGAGTTCCAGACTCCAACCACCCTCTGGGTGAAAAAGTTCTTTCTCAAATCCCCTCTAAACCTCCCGCCTTTTACCTTGAATCTATGCCCCCTTGTTATAGAACCCTCAACGAAGGGAAAAAGCTCCTTAGTATCCATCCTATCTGTGCCCCTCATAATTTTGTACACCTCAATCATGTCCCCCCTCAGCCTCCTCTGCTCCAAGGAAAACAAACCCAATCTTCCCAGTCTCTCTTCATAGCTGAAGCGCTCCAGCCCTGGTAACATCCTGGTGAATCTCCTCTGCACCCTCTCCAAAGCGATCACATCCTTCCTGTAGTGTGGCGACCAGAACTGCACACAGTACTCCAGCTGTGGCCTAACCAGTGTTTTATACAGCTCCATCATAACCTCCTTGCTCTTATATTCTATGCCTCGGCGAATAAAGGCAAGTATCCCATATGCCTTCTTTACCACCTTATCTACCTGTTCCGCCGCCTTCAGGGATCTGTGAACTTGCACACCAAGATCCCTCTGACCCTCTGTCTTGCCTAGGGTCCTCCCATTCATTGTGTATTCCCTTGCCTTGTTAGTCCCTCCAAAGTGCATCACCTCGCACTTTTCCGGGTTAAATTCCATTTGCCACTGAGGACAGCCTCAGTCTGCAGGACGATATGGATGGGTTGGTCAGATGGGCGGAACAGTGGCAAATGATCATGGCTGATAGTCTAACTCAGTACCCTGTTCCCGCTTTTTCCCCATTACCCTTGATCCCTTTAGCATTAAGAAATATATCTATCTCCTTGAATACATCTAATGACTTGGCCTCCACTGCCTTCTGTGGTAGAGAATTCCACAGGTTCACCACCCT
This sequence comes from Heptranchias perlo, assembly GCF_035084215.1. Taxonomy (NCBI): domain Eukaryota; kingdom Metazoa; phylum Chordata; class Chondrichthyes; order Hexanchiformes; family Hexanchidae; genus Heptranchias; species Heptranchias perlo. Next base: position 578,331 of record NC_090325.1, on the reverse strand, counting down.
CTAAGTGAAGAAATTTCTCCTCATCTCGGTTCGAAATGGCATACCCCGTATCCTGAGACTATGACCCCAGGTTCTGGACTCCCCAGCCATCGGGAACATCCTACCTGCATCTAGTCTGCCTAGTCCTGTCAGAATTTTACATGTTTCGATGAGATCACCTCTCATTCTTCTAAACTCTGGTGAATATAGGCCGAGTCGACCCAATCTCCCCTCATACATCAGTCCTGCCATCCCAGGAATCAGTCTGGTAAACCTTCGTTGCACTCCCTCCATGGCAAGGACATCCTTCCTCAGATAAGGAGAACAAAACTGCACACAATATTCCAGATGTGGTCTCACCAAGGCCCTGTATAACTGCAGGAAGACATCCCTGCTCATTGCAAGAGGATTTTGAGTACAGGAAGGCCAACATACCATTCGCCTTCCTAACTGCTTGCTGCACCTGAATGCTCGCTTTCAGCGACTGGTGCACAAGGGCACCCAGGTCTCGTTGCACCTCCCCTTTTCCCAATCTATCACCATTCAGATAATAATCTGCCTTTCTGTTTTTGCAACCAAAGTGGATAACCTCACATTTATCCACGTTATACTGCATCTGCCATGTTCTTGCCCACTCACCCAACTTGTCTAAATCACATTGGAGCCTCTTTGCATCCTCCTCACAGCTCACATTCCACCCCAGCTTTGTGTCGTCTGCAAACTTGGAAATGTTACATTTGGTTCCCTCATCCAAATCATTGATATATATTGTGAATAGCTGGGGCCCAAGCACTGATCCCTGCGGTACCCCACGAGTCACTGCCTGCCACCCGGAAAAAGACCCGTTTATTCCTACTCTCTGTTTCCTGTCTGTCAACCAATTCTCAATCCATGCCAGTATATTCCCCCCAATCCCATGTGCTTTAATTTTGCACACTAACCTCTTGTGTGGGACTTCATCAAAAACGTTCTGAAGATCCAAATACACCACATCTACTGGTTCTCCCCTATCTATTCTACTAGTTACAGCCTCAAAAAACTCCAGTAGATTTGTTAAGCATGATTTCCCTTTCATAAACCCATGCTGACTTTGTCCAATCCCGTTAATGCCTTCCAAGTGTTCTGTTATCACATCTTTTATAATAGACTCTAGCATTTTCCCCACTCCTGATGTTAGGCTAACTGGTCTGTAATTCCCTGTTTTTTCTCTCCCTCCTTTTTTAAATAGTGGGGTTACATTTGCCACCCTCCAATCTGTCGGAACTGTTCCAGAGTCTGTCGAATTTTGGAAGATGATCACCAATGCATCCATTATTTCCAGGGCCACTTCCTTTGGTATTCTGGGATGTAGATTATCAGGTCCTGGGGATTTGTCCGCCTTTAGCCCCATTAATTTCCCAAGCACTTTTTTTTACTAATACTGGTTTCCTTCAGTTTCTCCCTCTCACTGGACCCTTGGTTCCCTAACATTTCTGGCAGGTTATTTGTGTCCTCCTTTGTGAAGACAGAACCAAAGTATGTGTTTAATTGTTCTGCCATTTCTTTGTTCCCCATTATAATTTCCCCCATTTCTGACTGTAAGGGACCTACATTTGCCTTCACTAATCTTTTCTCTTGACATATTTATAGAAGCTTTTACAGTCAGTTTTTATGTTCCCTGCTAGTTTACTCTCATACTCTATCTCTTTGTCCTACTTTGCTGAATTCTGAACTGCTCCCAATCCTCAGGCTTGCCGCTTTTTCTGGCAATTTTATATGTCTCCTCTTTGGATCTAATACTATCCCTAATTTCTTTTGTAAGCCACGGTTGAGCCACCTTTCCTGTTATATTTTTGCGCCAGACAGGAATGAATAATTGTTGTAATTCCTGCACACGTTCTTTAAATATTAGCCATTGCCTATCCACCGTCATCCCTTTTAGTAAAGTTCCCCAATCCATCATAGCCAACTCTCACCTCATACTTTCATAATTTCCTTTATTTAGATTCAGGACCCTAGTTTCGGATTCAACTACTTCACTCTCCATCTTAATGAGGAATTCTATCATGTTATGGTCGCTCTTCCCTAAGGGACCCCGCACAACAAGATTGTTAATTAATCCTTTCTCATTGGACAATACCCAGTCTTGGATCGCCTGTTCTCTAGTTGGTTCCTCAACGTATTGGTCTTAACGCGCATCAAGGTAGATAAATCTCCGGGACCTGATGAAATGTATCCCAGGACGTTATGGGAGGTTAGGAAGGAAATTGCGGGTCCCCTAGCAGAGATATTTGAATCATCGACAGCGACAGGTGAGGTGCCTGAAGATTGGAGGGTAGCAAATGTTGTGCCTTTGTTTAAGAAGGGCGGCAGGGAAAAGCCTGGGAACTACAGACCGGTGAGCCTGACATCTGTAGTGGGTAAGTTGTTGGAGGGTATTCTGAGAGACAGGATCTGCAGGCATTTGGAGAGGCACGGACTGATAAGGAAAAGTCAGCATGGTTTTGTGAGTGGAAAATCATGTCTCACGAATTTGATTGAGTTTTTTGAAGGGGTAACCAAGAAGATAGATGAGGGCTGTGCAGTAGACGTGGTCTACATGGACTTTAGCAAAGCCTTTGACAAGGTACCGCATGGTAGGTTGTTACATAAGGTTAACTGTCACCGGATCCAAGGTGAGGTAGCCAATTGGATACAAAATTGGATTGACGACAGAAGACAGAGGGTGGTTGTCGAGGGTTGTTTTTCAAACTGGAGGCCTGTGACCAGCGGTGTGCCTCAGGGATCGGTGCTGGGTCCGCTGTTATTTGTTATTTATATTAATGATTTGGATGAGAATTTCGGAGGCATGGTTAGTAAGTTTGCAGATGACACCAAGATTGGTGGCATTGTGGACAGTGAAGAAGGTTATTCGGATTGCAACGGGATCTTGATAAATTGGGCCAGTGGGCCGATGAATGGCAGATGGAGTTTAATTTAGATAAATGTGAGGTGATGCATTTTGGTCGATCGAATCGGGCCAGGACCGACTCCGTTAATGGTAGGGCGTTGGGGAGAGTTATAGAACAAAGAGATCTAGGAGTACAGGTTCATAGCTCCTTGAAAGTGGAGTCACAGGTGGATAGGGTGGTGAAGAAGGCATTCGGCATGCTTGGTTTCATTGGTCAGAACATTGAATACAGGAGTTGGGATGTCTTGTTGAAGTTGTACAAGACATTAGTAAGGCCACACTTGGAATACTGTGTACAGTTCTGGTCACCCTATTATAGAAAGGATATTATTAAACGAGAAAGAGTGCAGAAAAGATTTACTAGGATGCTACCGGGACTTGATGGTTTGACTTATAGGGAGAGGTTGGATAGACTGGGACTTTTTTCCCTGGAGAGTAGGAGGTTTAGGGGTGATCTTATAGAAGTCTATAAAATAATGAGGGGCATAGATAAGGTAGATCGTCAAAATCTTTTCCCAAAGGTAGGGGAGTCTATAACGAGGGGGCATAGATTTAAGGTGAGAGGGGAGAGATACAAAAGGGTCCAGAGGGGCAAATTTTTCACTCAAAGTGTGGTGAGTGCCTGGAACGAGCTGCCAGAGGCAGTAGTAGAGGCGGGTACAATTTTGTCTTTTAAAAAGCATTTGGACAGTTACATGGGTAAGATGGGTATCGAGGGATATGGGCCAAGTGCAGGCAATTGGGACTAGCTTAGTGGTATAAACTGGGCGACATGGACATGTTGGGCCGAAGGGCCTGTTTCCATGTTGTAAACTTCAATGATTCTAGAACACCATCATGTACACACTCCAGGAATTCCTCCCCCACAGTATTATTGTTAATTTGATTTGACCAATCTATATGTAAATTAAAGTCACCCATGATTATAGTTGTACCCATCTTGCATGTGTCTCTAATTTCCTGTTTAATGCCCTCCCCTACATCTCCACTACTGTTTGGGGGCCTATAGACAACCCCCACCAACGTTTTCTGCCCCTTGGTGTTTCTTAGCTCCACCCATACGGATTCCACATTGTGATTTTCCGAGCCAATATCCTTCCTCACTATTGCATTGATTTCCTCCTTTACGAACAATGCTGCCCCACCTCCTTTCCCTTTTTGCCTGTCCTTCCTAAATATTGAATACCCCTGGATGCTCAGTTCCCATCCTTGGTCACCCTGCAGCCATGTCTCCGTAATCGCAACTATATCATAACCGTTAATATCTCTCTGCGCTGTTAATTCATCGACCTTATTGTGAATGCTCCGCTCATTAAGACACAATGCCTTTAGACTTGTCTTTTTAAGATTGCTGGTCATCTTAGTTTTATTTTGCACTATGGCCCTATTTGTTTTTCGCCCTTGTTTTCTTTGCCTTCCACTATTGCTTCTTCCCTTTCTGTCTTTTGTTTCTATCCTTGTTTCCTCCTCCTCTGTCTCTCCGCTCAGGTTCCCATCCCCCTGCCATTCTAGTTTAAACCTTCCCCACCAGCACGAGCAAACACCCCCGCGAGGACATTGGTCCCAGTCCTGCTCGGGTGTAACCCGTCCCGCTTGTACAGGTCCCACCTTCCCCAGAACCAGTCCCAATGTCCCAGGAATCTAAATCCCTCCCTCCTACACCATCCCTGCAGCCACGCATTCATCCTGTCTATTCTCCTGTTCCTATACTCACTAGCACGTGGCACTGGGAGTAATCCTGAGATCACTACCTTTGAAGTCCTGCTTTTTAATTTATCTCCTAACTCCTTAAATTCACCTTGCAGGACCTCATCCCTTTCTTTACCTGTGTTGTTGGTACCGATATGGACCACGACTACTGGCTGTTCACCCTCCCCCTCCAGAATGCCCTGCAGCCGCTCCGTGACATCCTTGACCCTAGCACCAGGGAGGCAACATCCCATCCTGGAGTCACGTTTGCGGCCGCAGAAACACCTATCTGCTCCCCTTACAATTGAATCCCCGATCACTATAGCCCTGCCACTCTTCTTCCTCCCCTCCTGTGCAGCAGAGCCACCCGTGGTGCCCCAAACTTGGCTCTTGCTGCTTTCCCCTGATAAGCTATCTCCCCCAACAGTATCCAAAGCGGTATATCTGTTTGAGAGGGAGATGGCCCCAGGGGACTCCTGCTCGACCTGCCTCGTCCTTTTACTCTGCCTGGCGGTCACCCATTTCCTTTCTGCCTGCGTAATCTTTACCTGCAGTGTGACCACCTCACTGAACGTGCTATCCACGATAGTCTCAGCATCGCGGATGCTCCACAGTGAATCCACCCACAGCTCCAGCTCCGAAATGCGGTTAGCCAGTAGCTGCAGCTGGACACACTTCCTGCACACATGGTCGCCAGGGACACTTGTAGTGTCCATGACTTCCCACATAGTGCAGGAGGAGCAGATCACGGGTGCGAGCTGTGCTGCCATGACTTGCCTTACTGCGTTCACCTCTCAGACTCTCCTCCTGCTCTCGGGCTCTCCTTTTACACTGCGCTCACCTCTCGGTCTCTCCTTTTACACCGCGCTCACCTCTCGGACTCTCCTTTTACACCGCGCTCACCTCTCGGTCTCTCCTTTTACACCGCGCTCACCTCTCGGGCTCTCCTTTTACACCGCGCTCACCTCTCGGTCTCTCCTTTTACCCCGTGCTCACCTCTCGGACTCTCCTTTTACACCGTGCTCACCTCTCGGACTCTCCTTTTACACCGCGCTCACCTCTCGGACTCTCCTTTTACACCGCGCTCACCTCTCGGACTCTCCTTTTACACCGCGCTCACCTCTCGGTCTCTCCTTTTACCCCGTGCTCACCTCTCGGACTCTCCTTTTACACCGTGCTCACCTCTCGGACTCTCCTTTTACACCGCGCTCACCTCTCGGACTCTCCTTTTACACCGTGCTCACCTCTCGGACTCTCCTTTTACACTGCGCTCACCTCTCGGGCTCTCCTTTTACACTGCGCTCACCTCTCGGGCTCTCCTTTTACACTGCGCTCACCTCTCGGGCTCTCCTTTTACACTGCGCTCACCTCTCGGGCTCTCCTTTTACACTGCGCTCACCTCTCGGACTCTCCTTTTACACCGCGCTCACCTCTCGGTCTCTCCTTTTACACTGCGCTCACCTCTCGGGCTCTCCTTTTACACTGCGCTCACCTCTCGGACTCTCCTTTTACACCGCGCTCACCTCTCGGTCTCTCCTTTTACACTGCGCTCACCTCTCGGGCTCTCCTTTTACACTGCGCTCACCTCTCGGACTCTCCTTTTGCACCGCGCTCACCTCTCGGTCTCTCCTTTTACACCGCGCTCACCTCTCGGGTTCTCCTTTTACACCGCGCTCACCTCTCGGGCTCTCCTCCTGCACTGCGTAACCATTCTACTATTCTATCGCACCATACATCGTACAGTCGGTCTCTACATCTGACTGTGATATCACACCATACATCGTACAGTCTCTCTGGGCAGTCCATTCATTCATTAAACACCCTCTGCGTGAAGTAGTTAAATTTAAACACTCTCTTTCAAATTTAAGGCTGTCCCCTCTTGTCCAATCTGTCAATATGTTAACCACGTCAGGGTTCAATTTCCGAGGGGTTCTCCCAATTTTCCGGCATAACTGAGGCAGAGGATTGGCAGAAACAGTGTAAACATTGGTTCGTGGATTTTGCCCAGGGTTTCTGCCGATACGCAGCTGAACTGCCGCGGGAGAGGGGAGGAAAGGCTTGGAAATTGCAGATGTTTGATATTTATCTTGTCAAGATACTTAGGATCACCTCGAGACTTTTCTCCCGGGTGAACATTCCCAGTCTTTGCAGCCGCTCCTCGGAAATCAGGAGCCTGATCAAACTATTGATCTAGTTGTTCTTCACTTTGATCTGATCCGTTGGTTGTGGAATCGCTTAGCTCTGTCTACAGCATGTTGCTTCCGCTGTTTAGCATGCATGTAGTCCTGAGTTGTAGCTTCACCAGGTTGGCACCTCATTTTTAGGTGTGCCTGGTGCTGCTCCTGGCATGCTCTTCTACACTCCTCATTGAACCAGGGTTGATCCCCTGGCTTGTTGGTAATGGTGGAGTGAGGAATATGCCGGGCCATGAGGTTACAGATTGTGCTGGAATACAATTCTGCTGCTGCTGATGGCCCACAGCGTCTCATGGATGCCCAGTTTTGAGCTGCTAGATCTGTTCTGAATCTATCCCAATTAGCACGGTGGTAGTGCCACACAACACGTTGGATGGTGTCCTCAGTGCAAAGACGGGACTTCATCTCCACGAGGACTGTGCGGTGGTCACTCCTACCAATACTGTCATGGACAGATGCATTTGCGACAGGTGGATTGGTGAGGACGAGGTCAAGTAAGTTTTTCCCTCATGTTGGTTCGCTCACCACCTGCCACAGGCCCAGTCTGGCAGCTGTGTCCTTCAGGACTCGGCCAGCTCGGTCAGTAGTGGTGATACCGAGCCACTCTTGGTGATGGACATTGAAGTCCCCCATCCAGAGTACATTTTGTGCCCTTGCTACCCTCAGTGCTTCCTCCAAGTGGTGCTCAACATGGAGGAGGACTGATTCATCAGCTGAGGGAGGGCGGTAGGTGGTAATCAGCAGGAGGTTTCCTTGCCCGTGTTTGACCTGATGCCATAAGATTTCCTGGGGTCTGTAGTCAATGTTGAGGACTTCCAGGGCTACTCCCTCCTGACTGTATATCACTGTACCGCCACCTCTGGTGGGTCTGTCCTGCCGGTGGGACAGGACATACCCAGGGATGGTGATGGAAGAGTCTGGGACGTTGGCTGAAAGATATGATTCTGTGAGTATGGCTATGACAGCCTGTTGCTTGACTAGTCTGTGGGACAGCTCTCCCAATTTTGGCACAAGTCCCCAGATGTTAGTGAGGAGGACTTTGCAGGGTCGACTGGGCTTGGTTTGCCTTTGTCGTGTCCAGTGGTCTGATGCCTAGTGGTCCGTCCGGTTTCATTCTTATTATGATTTTTTGTTGCGAGATTATACAACTGAGTGTCTTGCTCGGCCATTTCAGAGGGCGATTAAGAATCAACCACATTGCTGTGGGTCTGGAGTCACATATAGGCCAGACTGGGTAAGGACGGCAGGTTTCCTTCCCTGAAGGACATTAGTGAACCAGATGGGTTTTTACGACAATCCGGTAGCTTCATGGCCATCATTACTGATACTAGTATTTTAATTCCAGATTTTTAAAATTTAATTAATTGAATTTAAATTCCCCAGCTGCCGTGGCAGGATTTGAACTCATGACTCCGGATTATTAGTCCAGGCCTCTGGATTACTAGTCCAGTAACATAACCATCCTGAGACTGTGACCCCTGGTTCTGGACTCCCCAGCCATCGGGAACATCCTCCCTGCATCTCGTCTGTCTAGTCCTGTTAGAATTTTATATCTTTCGATGAGATCACCTCTCATTCTTCGAAACTCCAGTGAATATAGGCCTAGTCGACCCAATCTCTCCTCATACTTCAGTCCTGCCATCCCAGGAATCAGTCTGGTAAACCTTTGTTACACTCCCTCCATGGCAAGGACATCCTTCCTCAGATAAGGAGACCAAAACTGCACACAATACTCTAGATGTGGTCTCACCAAGGCCCTGTATAACTGCAGTAAGACATCCCTGCTCCTGTACTCAAATCCTCTTGCAATGAAGGCCAACATACCATTCGCCTTCCTAACTGCTTGCTGCACCTGAATGCTCGCTTTCAGCGACTGGTGTACGAGGACACCCAGGTCTCGTTGCACCTTCCCTTTTCCCAATCTATCACCATTCAGATAATAATCTGCCTTTCTGTTTTTACAACCAACGTGGATAACCTCACATTTATCCACGTTATACTGCACCTGCTATGTTCTTGCCCATTCACCCAACTTGTCTAAATCACATTGGAGCCTCTTTGCATCCTCCTCACAGCTCACATTCCACCCCAGCTTTGTGTCGTCTGCAAACTTGGAAATGTTACATTTGGTTCCCTCATCCAAATCATTGATATATATTGTGAATAGCTGGGGCCCAAGCACTGATCCCTGCGGTACCCCACTAGTCACTGCCTGCCACCCGGAAAAAGACCCGTTTATTCCTACTCTCTGTTTCCTGTCTGTCAACCAATTCTCAGTCCATGCCAGTATATTCCCCCCAATCCCATGTGCTTTAATTTTGCACACTAACCTCTCGTGTGGGACCTTATCAAAAGCCTTCTGAAAATCCAAATACACCACATCCACTGGTTCTCCCCTATCTATTCTACTAGTTACATCCTCATAAAACTCCAGTAGATTTGTTAAGCATGATTTCCCTTTCATAAACCCATGCTGACTTTGTCCAATCTGTTAATGCCTTCCAAGTGTTCTGTTATCACATCTTTTATAATAGACTCGAGCATTTTCCCCACTACTGATGTTAGGCTAACCGATCTGTCGTTCCCTGTTTTTTCTCTCCCTTCTTTTTTAAATAGTGGGGTTACATTTGCCACCCTCCAGTAATGAGGTCTGGAGCCGAGTGGTCCTGGCAGAACCCAAACAGAGCATCGGCAATTTTCCACATTGTCAGGTAGATGCCAGTGTTGTAGCTGTACTGGAACAGCTTGGCTTGAGGCGCAGCTTGTTCTGGAGCACAAGTCTTCAGCACTACAGCCGGGATGTTGTCGGGGCCCATAGCCTTTGCTGTATCCAGTGCACTCAGCCGTTTCTTGATATCACGTGGAGTGAATCAAATTGGCTGAAGACTGGCTTCTGTGATGGTGGGGATATCGGGAGGAGGCCGAGATGGATCATGAACGAATAATAAAAAAAAGGATACGGGGAATGCCATTTAGGACCGAGATGAGGAGAAATTTCTTCACTCAGAGGGTGGTGAACCTGTGGAATTCTCTATCACAGAAGGCTGTGGAGGCCAAGTCATTAAATGTATTCAAGAAGGAGATCGATATATTTCTTAATGCTAAAGGGATGAAGGGATATGGGGAAAAAGCGGGAACAGGGAACTGAGTTAGACGATCAGCCATGATAATTTTGATTGGTGGAGCAGGGCCGAATGGCCTACTCTTGCTCCTATTTTCAATGTTTCAACTACCTCTCCACCAATACTCCCAAATCCCAAGTCAACACCTGTCCAATAATACCATTTCCCTTGTATCGCTCTTGCTTATTATCCGCACCCGTTTGTCTACATGAAGAACATTAAAGGACATGTTTCACTAATCAGCTCCGGTTCACTTGTGTTTGATTAGTACGTCCTTCCCAGTGTGGCATCTGCAAAGTTTGAGAGTTTATTTCTGTACGTTGTTAAGAGCAGTGACCCAGGCACTGACCCCGAGACACCCCTCTCATTCCCTCCGTCCATGCTCACCTGCTTCCTGTGGGGAAATGTGAGGTTATTCACTTTGGTAGGAAGAATAGAAAAACAATATTTTTTAAATGTTGAGAAACAATGAAATGTTGGTGTTCAGAGAGATTTGGGTGTCCACATACAAGAAACACAAAAAGTTAGTATGCAGGTACAGCAAGCAATTAGGAAGGCAAGTGGCACTCTGGCCTTTGTTGCAAGGGGGTTGGATCTTGATCTTGATCTTGATCTTGATCTTGATCTTGATTTTGATCTTGATCTTGATTTTGATTTTGATTTTGAATACCTCTATCAAATCTGGGATGAGAGGGTTGTCCTATGAGGAGAGATTGCGTGGAACGGGCTTATACGGTCTGGAGTTCAGAAGAATGAGAAGCGATCTCATTGAAACATACAAGATTCAGAGAGGGTTTGACAGGGTAGATGCTGAGAGGATGTTTCTCCTGGCTGGAGAGTCTAGAACTAGGGGGCATAGTCTCAGGATAAGGGGTCGGCCATTTAAGACTGAGATGAGGAGGAATTTCTTCACTCAGAGGGTTGTGAATCTTTGGAATTCTCTACCCCAGAGGACTGTGGATGTTCAGTTGTTAAATATATTCAAGGCTGAGATCGATAGATTTTTGGACTCTGGGGGAATCAAGGGATATGGGGATCGGGCGGGAAAGTGGAGTTGAGGTCAAAGATCAGCCATGATCTGATTGAATGGCGGAGCAGGCTCGAGGGGCCGAATGGCCTACTCCTGCTCCTATTTCTTATGTTCCTTTCCTCCAGCCTCATGCACCAATCGACAATGTGACACTTTATTTAGACTTCAGCCAAGCTTTTGACAAACATTGCTCTGTGTTTCTCAGGACACTGATTTCCAGAAGAAGATTGACTATGAAATCCGGATGCGGGATGGGACCTGTAAACTCCTGGCAGCCTGTACACAGAGGGAGCAGGCACTGGAGGCAGCAAAGAGCCTGCTGACCTGCAACACTCGCATAATGGCCTACATGGCAGAGCTGCAGAAAATGAAGGAAGCCCAGATTCTACAGCGGAGGGTCAGGCGGTGAGTGGCAGCACGAAAGGTGGAGGGGTGGGTCCAGAGACTGGGCTGGGGTGGGTCCAGAGACTGGGCTGGGGTGGGTCCAGAGGCTGGGCTGGGGTGGGTCCAGAGGCTGGGCTGGGGTGGGGTGGGTCCAGAGACTGGGCTGGGGTGGGTCCAGAGGCTGGGCTGGGGTGGGGTGGGTCCAGAGGCTGGGCTGGGGTGGGGTGGGTCCAGAGGCTGGGCTGGGGTGGGTCCAGAGGCTGGGCTGGGGTGGGGTGGGTCCAGAGGCTGGGCTGGGGTGGGGTGGGGTGGGTCCAGAGGCTGGGGTGGGGTGGGGTGGGTCCAGAGGCTGGGCTGGGGTGGGGTGGGGTGGGTCCAGAGGCTGGGCTGGGGTGGGTCCAGAGACAGGGCTGGGGTGTCTTTCCCCCCTCCCCCTCCCCCGTGCCTCTCTCTCCCCACCCCCCACCCCCCACCCCATCTGTTTGTTTCTGAGCCATAGTGTCCCTGTACGGGTCAGTCAATCTGCACGTACTGAATTTGAAATATCTGACGTTCTGTGTCCCTCTTCATTTATTCCTACATTTGTCTCTGATGTGATATGAGAAAAGAAAAAAAAATCTGGGAACACAGGAACAGGAGGAGGCCATTCAGCCCCTCGAGCCTGTTACACAGGAACAGGAGGAGGCGATTCAGCCCCTCGAGCCTGTTACGCAGGAACAGGAGGAGGCCATTTGGCCCATCGTGCCTGTGCCGGCTCTTTGAAAGAGCTGTCCAATTAGTCCCGCTCCCCTGCTCTTTCCCCTTATCCCTGTACATTTTTCCCCTTCAAGTATTTATCCAATTCCCTTTTGAAAGTTATTATTGAATCTGCTTCCACCGCCCTTTCAGGCAGTGAATTCCAGATCATCACAACTCACTGAGTGAATCTTTTCCCTCACATCGTCTCTGGTTCTGTTGATAATTACCTACAAATAGTAAAAGGGCAGTGAAAGGAAGGGTGGGACTGATTAGGGACAAAAAGGAGATCTTCTTGTGGGGGCAGAGTGCGTGTCTGAGGTACTGAATGGATACTTTACATCGGCATTCACTAGAGAAGAGGATGCTGCCATTGTAGAGTAAAGGAGGAGGTAGGAGTGATATTGGAGAGGATAAAAATAGATAAAGAGGAGGGGCTTAAAAGATTGGCAGCACTCAAAGGAGAAAAGTCACCCGGTCCAGATGGGAAACATCCCAGGTTACAGAGGGAAGTAAGGGTGGAAATTGCAGAGGATCTGACCACAATCTTCCAATCCTCCTTGGAATATAAGAAATAGGAGCAAGAGTCGGCCATCTGGCCCCTCAAACCTGCTCCGTCATTCAATCAGATCATGGCTGATCTTCTACCCCAACGCCATTTTCCTGCACTATCCCCATATCCCTTGATGCCTTTAATATCTGGAAATCTATCGATCTCTGTTTAGAATGTACTCAATGACTGAGCCTCCACAGCCCTCTGGGGCAGAGAATTCCAAAGATTCACCAACCTCTGAGTGAAGAAATTTCTCCTCATCTCAGTCCTAAATGGCCGACCCCTTATCCTGAGACTGTGACCCCTGGTTCCAGACTCCCCAGCCAGGGGAAACATCCTCCCTGCATCTACTGTCGAGCCCTGTAAGAATTTTGTATGTTTCAATGAGATCCCCTCTCATTCTTCTAAACTCCAGAGAATACAGGCCTAGTCTACTCAATCTCTCCTCGTACGACAATCTCCCCATCCCAGGAATCAGTCTGGTGAACCTTCGCTGCACTCCCTCTATGGCAAGTATATCCTTTCTTAGGTAAGGAGACCGAAAGTGCACACAATCCTCCAGGTGCGGTCTCACCAAGGCCCTGTATAATTGCAGTAAGACATCGTTACTCCTGTACTCAAATCCTCTTGCAATAAAGGCCAACAGGCCATTTGCCTTCCTAACTGCTTGCTCCACCTGCATGTTTACTTTCAGTGACTGGTGTACAAGGACACCCAGGTCCCTTTGAACATCAACATTTCCCAATCTCTTACCATTTAAAAAATACTCTGCATTTCTGTTTTTCCTACCAAAGTGGATAACTTCACATTTTCCCACATTATATTCCATCTGCCATGTTCTTGCCCACTCACTTAGTCTGTCTATATCCCCTTGAAGCCTCTTTGCATCCTCCTCACAATTCATGTTCCCACATAGTTTTGTGTCATCTGCAAACTTGGAAATATTACATTTGGTTCCCTCATCCAAATCATTGATATATATTGTGAATAGCTGGGGCCCAAGCACTGATCCCTGCGGTACCCCATTCGTCACTGCCTGCCACCCGGAAAAAGACCCGTTTATTCCTACTCTCTGTTTTCTGCCTGTCAACCAATTCTCAATCCATGCCAGTATATTCCCCCCAATCCCATGTGCTCTAACACCAACCTCCTGTGTGGGACCTTATCGAAAGCCTTCTGAAAATCCAAATACACCACATCCACTGGTTCTCCCCTATCTATTCTACCAGTTACATCCTCAAAGAACTCCAATAGGTTTGTCAAACATGATTTCCCTTTCATAAATCCATGTTGACTCTGCCAAATCCTATTATTATTTTCTAAGTGTCCTGTTATCACATCCTTTATAATAGATTCTAGCATTTTCCCTACTAATGGACTAACCGGTCTGTAATTCCCTGTTTTCTCTCTCCCTCCTTTCTCAAATAGTGGGGTTACATTTACTACTCTCCAATCTGCAGGAACTGTTCCAGAATCTATAGAATTTTGGAAGATGACAACCAATGCATCCACTATCTGTATAGCCACCTCTTTCAAAACCCTGGGATGTCGATCATCAGGTCCTTGGGATTTATCAACTTTCAGTCCCATTAATTTCTCCAATACTACTTTTTAACTAATACTAATTTCTTTCTGGGAGGTTTTTTGTGTCTTCTTCCATGAAGACAGGTACAAAGTATTTATTTAATTTCTCTGCCATTTCCTTATTCCCCATTATAAATTCTCCCGTCTCTGTCTGTAAGGGACCCACATTTGCCTTTGCCAGTCTTTTCCTTTTTACATACCTTTAAAAGCTTTTACAGTCCATGTTTATGTTTATGTTTCTCGCTGGTTTACTCTCATTCTATTTTCCCTTTCTTTATCAATTTCTTGGTCCTGCTTTGCTGAATTCTAAAATGCTCCCAATCCTCAGGCTTACTGCTTTTTCTGGCAACTTTATCTGCCTCTTCCTTTGATTTAATACTATCTTTAATTTCTCTTGTTAGCCACGGTTGGACCACTTTTCCTGTTGTTTTTTTGTGCCTTAAAGGAATATATATTAAGGAGTACAATGTGGGAAAATGTGAACTTGTCCAGTTTGGCAGGAGGAATAGAAAAGCAGTATATTATTTAAATGGAGAGAGATTACAGAACTCTGAGGTACAGAGGGATCTGGGTGTCCTGGTACATGAATCACAAAAAGTTAGTCTGCAGGTACAGCAAGTGATTAGGAAGACAAATGGAATGTTGTCATTTAATGCAAGGGGAATGGAATATAAAAGTAGAGATGTTTTACTACAGTTGTACAAGGCATTGGTGAGACCACATCTTGAATACTGTGTGCAGTTTTGGTCTCCTTATTTAAGAAAGGACATAATTGCTTTGGAGGCAGTTCAGAGAAGGGTCACTCGACTGATTCCTGGGATGAGGGGGTTATCTTATGAGGAAAGGTTGGACAAGTTGAAACATATAAGATCCTGAGGGGACTAGAAGGGGTAGATGCTGAGAGGATGTTTCCCCTTGTGGGAGAGACTAGAACTCGGGGACACAGTTTAAAAATAAGGGGTCTCCCATTTAAGACGGAGATGAGGAGAATCTTTTTCTCTCAGAGGGTCGTGAGTCTGTGGAACTCCCTTCTCCAGAGAGCGGTGGAGGCAGGGTCACTGACTATTTTTAAGGCTGAGTTAGAGAGATTCCTGATTAACAAGGGAGTCAAAGGTTATAGTAGGTGGACGGGAAAGTAGGGTTGAGGTCACAATCAGATCAGCCATGATCTTATCAAATGGCAGAGCAGGCTCGAGGGGTCGAATGGCCTACTCCTGCTCTTAATTCGTATGTTCGTATGTATATTTGTTGCAAATTATGTATTAATTCTTTAAATGCTAGCCATTGCCTGTCTACCATCAAACCTTTTAATGTAGTTCCCCAATCAACCACAGCCAACTTGCACCTCATACCTTCGTAGTTTCCTTTGTTTAGATTCAAGACTCTAGTTTCGGATTGAACTACATCACGTTCAAACTTAATGAAGAATTCTATCATATTATGGTCACTCTTCCCTAAGACTCCTTTACAACAAGATTATTGATTAACCCTTTCTCATTGCACGATACTAGATCTAAAATAGTCTGTTCCCTAGTTGGTTGCTCAACATACTGATCTAGAAAACCATCTTGTATACATTCCAGGATTTCGTCCTCCACAGTATTAGTGCAAATTTGGTTTGCCCAATCTATATGTAGATTAAAGTCCCCCATGATTACTGTATTACCCTTGTTACATGCACTTCTAATTTCCTGCTTTATACCGTGCCCTACATTACCATTACTGTTTGGAGGCCTATAAACAACTCCCACCAATGCTTTCTGCCCCTTGCTGTTTCTTAGCTCCACCCAAACTGATTCTACATCTTGATCTTCTGAGCCAAGATCCTTTCTCACTATTGTACTGATCTCATCCTTTATTAACAGCGCTACCCCACCTCCTTTTCCTCTTTGCCTGTCCTTCCTAAATGCTGAATATCTTTGAATATTCAGTTCCCATCCTGGGTCACCCTGCAGCCACATCTCCGTAACGGCAATTAGATCATACCCATTTACGTCAATTCATCTACCTTGTTGCGAATGCTGCGTGCATTCAGATAAAGTGCTTTAATTTTGCCTTTTTAATATTTTTTCCTATTTTGACTTTATTTGCTGCTGGTCTTCGCTTCCGCTGCCTTCCAATTTCACTTCGTACTTTTCTGTCTTCCACCTCCAGCTCTGATTCCTTCCTTCTGAATCTCCTCTCAGGTGCCCATCCCCCTGCCAAGTTAGTTCAAACCCTCCCCATCAGCAAACCTCGCCGCAAGGATATTGGTCCCAGTTCTGTTGAGGTGCAACCCGTCTGGCTTATACAGGTCCCACCTCCCCCAGAACTGCTCCCACTGCCCCAGGGATCGAAAGCCCTCCCTCCTGCACCATCTCTCCAGCCACGCATTCATCTGCTCTATCCTCCTATTTCTATACTCACTAGCCCGTGGCACTGGGAGTAATCCGGAGATTACTACATAGGAACATAGGAAAAGGAGTATGCCTTTCAGCCCCTTGATAAGATCATGGCTGATCTGTGATCTAACTCCAGAGACCTGCCTTTGGCCCATATCCCTTAATACCTTTGATTGCCAAAAAGCTATCTATCTCAGATTTAAATTTAGCAATTGAGCTAGTATCAATTGCCGTTTGCGGAAGAGAGTTCCAAACTTCTACCACCATTTGTGTGTAGAAATGTTTTCTCA
The DNA here is from genome assembly GCF_035084215.1 of Heptranchias perlo. Classification (NCBI taxonomy): domain Eukaryota; kingdom Metazoa; phylum Chordata; class Chondrichthyes; order Hexanchiformes; family Hexanchidae; genus Heptranchias; species Heptranchias perlo. The sequence goes on along the minus strand of NC_090325.1, from coordinate 561,460 downwards.
TCTCACTCCTGAAAGGTCTGGCTCTAATTTTTAGACTGTGCCCCCTACTCCTAGAATCCCCAACCAGCGGAAATAGTTTCTCTCTATCCACCCTATCTGTTCCCCTGAACATCTCATAAACTTCGATCAGATCACCCCTTAACCTTCGAAACTCCAAAGAATACAACCCCAATTTGTGCAATCTCTCCTCATAACTTAACCCTTGAAGTCCGGGTATCATTCTAGTAAACCTACGCTGCACTCCCTCCAAGGCCAATATGTCCTTCCGAAGGTGCGGTGCCCAGAACTGCTCACAGTACTCCAGGTGCGGTCTAACCAGGGTTTTGTATAGCTGCAGCATAACTTCTGCCCCCTTGTACTCCAGTCCTCGAGATATAAAGGCCAGCTTTCCATCAGCCTTCTTGATTATTTTCTGCACCTGTTCATGACACTTCAATGATCGATGTACCTGAAGCCCGAGGTCCCTTTGGACATCCACTGTTTTTAACTTTTTACCATTTAGAAAGTACCCTGTTACATAAGAACATAAGAAATTGGAGCAGGAGTTGGCCAATCGGCCCCTCGAGCCTGCTCCGCCATTCAATAAGATCATGGCTGATCTGATCGCAACCACAAATCTAAAGAACACAAGAAGTAGGAGCAGGACCCGGCCACTCAGCCCCTGGGCCCTCTCCGCTACCCACAGGGCAGTGACCGATCCGAACTCAGCTTCCTGTCCAATTTCCTGCCCGCTCCCCGTAACCCCTAATTCCCTTTACTTCTAGAAAACTGTCTATTTCTGTTTTAAATTTATTTAATGATGTAGCTTCCACAGCTTCCTGGGGCAGCAAATTCCACAGACCTACCACCCTCTGAGTGAAGAAGTTTCTCCTCATCTCAGTTTTGAAAGAGCAGCCTCTTATTCTAAGATTATGCCCCCTAGTTCTAGTTTCACCCATCTTTGGGAACATCCTTACCGCATCCACCCGATCAAGCCCCTTCACAATCTTATATGTTTCAATAAGATCGCCTCTCATTCTTCTGAACTCCAATGAGTCGAGTCCCAATCTACTCAACCTCTCCTCATACGTCCACCCCCTCATCCCCGGGATTAACCGAGTGAACCTTCTTTGTACTGCCTCGAGAGCAAGTATGTCTTTTCTTAAGTGTGGACACCAAAACTGTATGCAGTATTCCAGGTGCGGTCTCACCAATACCTTATATAACTGCAGCAATACCTCCCTGTTTTTATATTCTATCCCCCGAGCAATAAAAGCCAACATTCCGTTGGCCTTCTTGATCACCTGCTGCATCTGCATACTAACTTTTTGATTTTCTTGCACTAGGACCCCCAGATCCCTTTGTACTGCAGTACTTTCCGGTTTCTCGCCATTAAGATAATAACTTGCTCTCTGATTTTTCCTGCCAAAGTGCATAACCTCACATTTTCCAATATTGTATTGCATCTGCCAAATCTCCGCCCACTCACACAGCCTGTCGATATCCCCTTGTAGGTTTTTTATGTCCTCCTCACTCTCTACTTTCCCTCCCACCTTTGTATCATCTGCAAACTTTGATATGTTACACTCGGTCCCCTCCTCCAAATCGTTAATATGGATTGTAAAGAGTTGGGGACCCAGCACCGACCCCTGCGGAACACCACTGGCTACTGGTTGCCAATCCGAGAATGAACCATTTATTCCAACTCTCTGCTTCCTGTTAGATAACCAATCCTCCACCCATGCCAGAATATTACCCCCAATCCAGTGATTCTTTATCTTGAGCAATAATCTTTTATGTGGCACCTTGTCGAATGCCTTCTGGAAGTCTAAATACACTACGTCCACTGGTTCCCCTTTATCCACCCTGTATGTTATGTCCTCAAAGAACTCAAGCAAATTTGTCAGACATGACTTCCCCTTCGTAAAGCCATGGTGACTTTGTCCTGTTAAATTATGTTTATCCAAATGTTCTGCTACTGTCTCCTTAATAATAGACTCCAAAATTTTACCCACCACAGATGTTAAGCTAACTGGTCTATAATTTCCAGCCTTCTGCCTACTACCCTTTTTAAATAAGGGTGTTACATTAGCAGTTTTCCAATCTGCTGGGACCTTTGCCGTGTCCAGAGAATTTTGGAAAATTATTACCAAAGCATCCACAATCCCTACTGCCACTTCCCTCAAGACCCTCGGATGTAAGCCATCAGATCCAGGGGATTTATCCGCCTTGAGTCCCATTATTTTACTGAGTACCAATTCCTTTGTGATTTTAATCGTATTTAGTTCCTCGCCCCCCAGAGCCCCCTGTTTGTCCAGTGTTGGGATATTCTTAGTGTCCTCTACCGTAAAGACTGAAACAAAATATTTGTTCAGCATTTTTGCCATCTCCATGTTTCCCACCATTAATTTCCCGGTCTCCTCCTCTAAGGGACCTACGTTTGCCTTAGCCACCCTTTTTCTTTTTATATAACTGTAGAAACTCTTGCAATCTGTTTTTATATTTTTTGCTAATTTATTTTCATAATCTATCTTCCCTTTCTTAATCAATCCTTTAGTTACTTTTTGCTGTCTTTTGAAGACTTCCCAATCTTCTATCCTCCCACTAAGTTTGGCTACCTTATATGCCCTTGTTTTTAGTCGGATACTATCCTTAATTTCTTTACTTAGCCACGGATGGCTGTCATTTCTTTTACACCCTTTTTTCCTCAGTGGAATATATATTTTTTGAAAGTTGTAAAATAACTCCTTGAATGAACACCACTGCTCATGTACCGTCTTACCCTTTAATCTATTTTCCCAGTCCACTTTAATCAATTCTGCTCTCATACCATCATAGTCTCCTTTATTCAAGCTCAGTACGCTTGTTTGAGAACCAACCTTCTCACCCTCTAATTGGATATGGAATGTAACCATGTGATGGTAACTCATTCCAAGCGGATCCTTAACTAGGACATTATTAATTAATCCTGGCTCATTACACAGGACCAGGTCCAAGGTTGCCTGCCCCCTTGTAGGATCAGTTACATACTGCTCAAGAAATCCATCTCTAACACACTCAATAAACTCTTCCTCAAGGCTGCCCTGCCCAATTTGATTTGTCCAGTTAATATGATAGTTAAAATCCCCCATAATTATAGCTGTTCCCTTATTACATGCCCCGACTATTTCCTGATTAATACTTCTTCCAGCAGAGTTGCAACTATTAGGAGGCCTATATACTACGCCCACGAGTGTTTTTTTTCCCCTTATTATTCCTTATCTCTACCCAAACTGTTTCATTATCCTGATCCTTTGTCCCAATATCATTTCTCTGTATTACAGTGATTACTTCCTTTATTAACTTAGCCACCCCACCTCCCCTTCCTTCCTGCCTGTCCTTCCTGATTGTTAAATACCCTGGCATATTTAATTCCCAGTTGTTGTCACCCTGCAGCCATGTTTCTGTATTGGCCACAAGATCATACCCATATGTCGTTATTTGTGCCGTTAACTCGTCCATTTTATTACGAATGCTACGTGCATTCAGATAAAGAACTTTCAAATATGTTTTGTGACACTTAGTTCCTGCTTTTTCCTTTTTTAACACTTTACCTTTTACTCCATACCTTCTGTCCCTTCCTGACACGCTTTCCTCTGTCTCCCTGCTCAGGTTCCCAACCCCCTGCCACAGCTTTGATGCTGGGTTCATCGCCTTACGCCTTCTAGTTTTTATTTTATCTGTCGTGCCTAAAGTACACTTTCTTTCCGCTGCTCTACGCTTTTCCCTTTCACTTGTTCTTGAACAACTGTTTGTACTATTTGTATTGTAAATTTCCCCTGGGTCTTCCCCTCTCTTGCTGCTCTCAACTTTACTCCCTTCTGACTCCCCGCTCAGGTTCCCATCCCCCTGCCACTCTAGTTTAAACCTTCCCCAACAGCACGAGCAAACACCCCCGCGAGGACATTGGTCCCGGTCCTGCTCGGGTGTAACCCGTCACGCTTGTACAGGTCCCACCTTCCCCAGACCCAGTCCCAATGTCCGAGGAATCTAAATCCCTCCCTCCTACACCATCCCTGCAGCCACGCATTCATCCTGTCTATTCTCCTGTTCCTATGCCCACTACCACGTGGCACTGGGAGTAATCCTGAGATCACTACCTTAGAGGTCCTGCTTTTTAATTTATCTCCTAACTCCTTAAATTCACCTTGCAGGACTTCATCCCTTTTTTTAACCTATGTCGTTGGTACCGATATGGACCACGACTACTGGCTGTTCACCCTCCCCCTCCAGAATGCCCTGCAGTCGCTCCGTGACATCCTTGACCCTAGCACCAGGGAGGCAACATACCATCCTGGAGTCACGTTTGCGGCCGCAGAAACGCCTATCTGTTCCCCTTACAATTGAATCCCCGATCACTATAGCCCTGCCACTCTTCTTCCTCCCCTCCTGTGCAGCAGAGCCACCCGTGGTGCCCCGAACCTGCCTCATGATAAGCCATCTCCCCCAACAGTATCCAAAGCGGTATATCTGTTTGAGAGGGAGATGGTCCCAGGGGACTCCTGCTCTACCTGCCTCGTCCTTTTACTCTGCCTGGCGGTCACCCATTTCCTTTCTGCCTGTGTAATCTTTACCTGCAGTGTGACCACCTCACTGAACGTGCTATCCACGATAGTCTCAGCATCACGGATGCTCCACAGTGAATCCACCCGTTGCACTACCCTTGAGGTCCTGCTTGTTAATCTCTTTTCTAACTCCTTAAACTCTTCCTGCAGGATCTCATCCCTCTTTCTACCGATGTCGTTGGTACCAATATGGACCACGACCTCTGGCTGTTCACCGCCCCCCACCCAGAATGTTCTGCAGCCGCTCAGTGATACCCTTGACCTTGGCACCAGGGAGGCAACATATCATCCTGGAATCACGTCTGCAGCCGCAGAAACGCCTGTCTGTTCCCCTAACCATAGAATCCCCGATCACTATTGATCTCCTGACCTTTCTCATCCCCCCACCCCGGTACATCTGAGCCACTCGAACTGAACACTGGTTGGAGAGTGAGATGCACTCGGGGGATTCCTGAACTACCTGCCTGGTCCTCCTTATCTGCCTGGCGGTCACCCAGTCCCTCTCTGCCTGCAGTCTCTTAATCTGCGGGGTGACCACCTCCTGAGACGTGCTGTCCACGAAACTCTCAGCCTCGCGGATACTCCAGCCGCTGCTCAATGTCTGAGACCCGGAGCTCGAGCTCCTCCAGCTGCTGACACTTCCTGCACCTGTGGTGGTCCAGGACACGGGAAGTGTCCTGGAGTTCCCATATGGCACAGGATGTGCATTTGATGGGTCTGAGCTGCCCTGCTTGGCCTCGAATTACTACATTAATTAAACTTAACTGGAAATAAATTAAAGACCTAAAAAAAAAGACACTCAACAATAAAAGAAAACCTCAGCAGCACATCGATAGGGGGATGGTGCCAGAGCACTTTTTTTTATTCGTTCATGGGATGTGGGCGTCGCTGGCGAGGCCGGCATTTATTGCCCATCCCTAATTGCCCTTGAGAAGGTGGTGGTGAGCCGCCTTCTTGAACCGCTGCAGTCCGTGTGGTGAAGGTTCTCCCACAGTGCTGTTAGGAAGGGAGTTCCAGGATTTTGACTGGAGAATTGCAAATGTTACACCCTTGGGGAGAGGGATAAACCCAGCAACCACAGGCCAGTCAGCCAAACGTTGTTGGTGGGGAAACTTTTAGAATCATAGAAAGGTTACAGCACAGAAGGAGGCCATTCGGCCCATCGAGTCCATGCTGGCTCTATGCAAGAGCAATCCAGCTGGTCCCACTCCCCCGCCCTTTCCCCGTAGCCCTGCAATTTTTTTTCCTTTCAAGTATTTATCCAGTTCCCTTTTGAAGGCCATGATTGAATCTGCCTCCACCACCCCCTCGGGCAGTGCATTCCAGATCATAACCACTCGCTGGGTAAAAAAAAAAGTTTTTCCTCATGTCACCTTTGGTTCTTTTGCCAATCACCTTAAATCTGTGTCCTCTGGTCCTTGACCCTTCCACCAATGGGAACAGTTTCTCTCCATCTACTCTGTCCAGACCCTTCATGATTTTTGAACACCTCGATCAAATCTCCTCTCAAATCTAGTTAATTAGGTGACTGGTTAGAACTGGTAATCTACCATCTGTTGGGGCTGACTCAGGTGATTGGCATCCGAGCCAGCATCAATTCAGAAGGGTTTTGCTAACGCGCTATCGACGGAGTCTGGTTTCGGCAAAGTCTGTAATTGGGAATTTGGTGCAGGAAGGGGTGAGGTGGATTTGATTAGTCAGCAGAGCGGGGAGGGGCGTACCGAGGGGGGGGGGAGGGGGTTTACCGAGGGGGGGGGGAGGGGGTTTACCGAGGGGGGGGGGAGGGGGTTTACCGAGGGGGGGGGGGAGGGGGTTTACCGAGGGGGGGGGGAGGGGGTTTACCGAGGGGGGGGGGAGGGGGTTTACCGAGGGGGGGGGGAGGGGGTTTACCGAGGGGGGGGGCGGGGGGGGAGGGGGTTTACCGAGGGGGGGGGCGGGGGGGGAGGGGGTTTACCGAGGGGGGGGGGCGGGCGGGGGGGGTTTACCGAGGGGGGGGGCGGGGGGGGAGGGGGTTTACCGAGGGGGGGGGGGCGGGCGGGGGGGGTTTACCGAGGGGGGGGGCGGGCGGGGGGGGTTTACCGAGGGGGGGGGCGGGCGGGGGGGGTTTACCGAGGGGGGGGGCGGGGGGGGGGGTTTACCGAGGGGGGGGGGTTTACCGAGGGGGGGGGGCGGGCGGAGGGGGGGGGGGGGTGTACCGAGAGGGGAGGGGGTGTACCGAGAGGGGGGGGAGGGGGTTTACCGAGGGGGGAGGGGGTGTACCGAGAGGGGGGGAGGGGGTTTACCGAGGGGGGGGGGAGGGGGTTTACCGAGGCGGGGGGAGGGGGTTTACCGAGGGGGGGGGAGGGGGTTTACCGAGGGGGGGGGAGGGGGTTTACCGAGGGGGGGGGGCGGGGGGAGGGGGTTTACCGAGGGGGGGGGGGAGGGGGTTTACCGAGGGGGGGGGGGGGAGGGGGTTTACCGAGGGGGGGGGGAGGGGGTTTACCGAGGGGGGGGGGAGGGGGTTTACCGAGGGGGGGAGGGGGTTTACCGAGGGGGGGGGCGGGGGGGGAGGGGGTTTACCGAGGGGGGGGGCGGGGGGGGAGGGGGTTTACCGAGGGGGGGGGGCGGGCGGGGGGGGTTTACCGAGGGGGGGGGCGGGGGGGGAGGGGGTTTACCGAGGGGGGGGGGCGGGCGGGGGGGGTTTACCGAGGGGGGGGGCGGGCGGGGGGGGTTTACCGAGGGGGGGGGCGGGCGGGGGGGGTTTACCGAGGGGGGGGGCGGGGGGCGGGGTTTACCGAGGGGGGGGGGTTTACCGAGGGGGGGGGGCGGGCGGAGGGGGGGGGGGGGTGTACCGAGAGGGGAGGGGGTTTACCGAGGGGGGAGGGGGTGTACCGAGAGGGGGGGGAGGGGGTTTACCGAGGGGGGGAGGGGGTTTACCGAGGGGGGGGGGAGGGGGTTTACCGAGGGGGGGGGGAGGGGGTTTACCGAGGCGGGGGGAGGGGGTTTACCGAGGGGGGGGGAGGGGGTTTACCGAGGGGGGGGGGCGGGGGGAGGGGGTTTACCGAGGGGGGGGGAGGGGGTTTACCGAGGGGGGGGGGGAGGGGGTTTACCGAGGGGGGGGGGGGGGGGGTTTACCGAGGGGGGGGGGAGGGGGTTTACCGAGGGGGGGGGGCGGGGGGAGGGGGTTTACCGAGGGGGGGGAGGGGGGGGGGAGGGGGTTTACCGAGGGGGGGGGGAGGGGGTTTACCGAGGGGGGGGTCAACGTAGGTACCAACGACATAGGTAGGACTAAGAAAGAGGTTCTGCTGAGAGAGTTTGAGCAGCTAGGGACTAAATTAAAAAGCAGAACCACAAAGGTGATAATCTCCGGATTATTACCTGAGCCACAAGCAAATTGGGCACAGGGTAAATCAGATCAGAGAGATGAATGTGTGGCTCAAAGATTGGTGTGGGAGAAGTGGGTTTCGATTTACGGGGCACTGCCACCAGTACTGGGGAAAGAGGGAGCTGTTCTGTTGGGACGGGCTTCACCTGAACCATGCTGGGACCAGTGTTCTGGCAAACTGAATAACTAGGGCGGTAGAGAAGGCTTTAAACTAAATAGAGGGGGGGAGGGCTCAGGTGGGGCGAAGTTTAGATTGATAAAGAGAAAGGACAAGGAAGTAGTCCAGGAAAGTGATGGGGGTAATGATAAACATGGTGTGTCAGGAAGGGACAGAGTGGACAAACATCAGAGTGCACGAGCAAATGGGGCCGGGGTAGGAAAGATTGGTAAAAAGACAAAATTAAAGGTTCTTTATCTGAATGTGCGCAGCATTCGTAATAAGATTGATGAATTGATGGCACAAATAGAAACAAATGGGTATGATCTCGAGGCCATTACAGAGACGTGGTTGCAAGGTGACCAAGGTTGGGAGCTAAATATTCAGGGTTATTTAACATTTCGGAAGGATAGGAAAAAAAGGTAAAGGTGGTGGGGTAGCTCTGTTAATAAAGGATGAAATTGGTATAATAGTGAGAAATGATCTTGGCTCAGAAGATCAAGATGTCGAATCAATTTGGGTGGAGGTAAGAAATAGCAAGGGAAAGAAATCACTGGTGGGAGTAGTATATAGGCCCCCTAACAGTAGCTACACTGTCGGGCAAAATATTAATCAGGAAATAGGGGGGCTTGTAAAAAAGGTAATGCAATAATCATGGGCGATTTTAACTTTCACATAGATTGGACAAATCAAATTGGCAAAAATAGCCCTGAGGAGGAGTTCATGGAGTGTATTCGGGACTGTTTCTTAGACCAATACGTCGGGGAACCAACCAGGGAACAGACCATTTATGATCTGGTAATGGGTAACGAAACAGGATTAATTAATGATCTCAAAGTAAAGGATCCCTTGGGAAACAGTGATCATAACATGATAGAATTTCACATCCAGTTTGAGAGCGAGGATCTTGTGTCTGAAACTACTGTATTAAATTTAAATAAGGGGAATTATAAAGGAATGAGGGTGGAATTGGCGAAAGTGGACTGGGTAAACAGATTAGATGGTATGATGGTGGATAAGCAGTGGCAAACATTTAAAAAGATATTTTATGACTTGCAACAAAAATATATCCCTGTGAGGAGGAAAGACTCCACAGAAAGGGTGAACCAACCATGGCTAACTAAGGAAGTCAAGGATGGTATCAGGTTAAAAGAAAAAGTATGCAACATGGCAAAGATTACTGGTAAGCCTGAAGATTGGGAAAACTTTAAAAACCAGCAAAGAATGACTAAAAGAATAATAAAGAGGGAGAAAATAAATGATGAGAGTAAACTAGCAAGAAATATAAAAACTGACAGTAAAAGCTTCTACAAGTATATAAAAAGGAAGAGGGTAGCTAAAGTAAACATTGGTCCCTTAGAGGATGAGACTGGGGAAATAATAATGGAAAACAAGGAAATGGCAGAGGAATTGAACAGATATTTTGTATCTGTCTTCACAGCAGATAATAATATACCAATAATAGCAGAAAATCAAGGGGCAAAGGGGAGGGAGGAACTAAAAACAATCACTATCACTAGAGAAAAAGTACTAGGTAAATTAATGGGTCTAAAGGCTGACAAGTCCCCTGGACCTGATGACTTGCATCCGAGGGTCTTAAAGGAAGTGGCTACAGAGGTAGTGGATGCATTGGTTGTAATCTTCCAGAATTCACGAGATTCTGGAAAGGTCCCAGCAGATTGGAAAACCAAGTAACATGGTTTTATGAAGGGGAAATTATGTCTGACAAATTTATTGGAGTTCTTTGAGGAAGTAACGGGCAGGGTGGATATAGGGGAACCAATGGATGCCGTATATTTGGATTTCCAAAAGGCATTTGATAAGATGCCACATAAAAGATTACTGCTCAAGATAAGAGCTCATGGTGTTGGGGGTAATATACTGGCATGGATTGAGGATTAGCTAACTAACAGAAAGCAAAGAGTTGGGATAAAACGGTCATTTTCAAAATGGCAATCTGCAACCAGTGGGGTGCCGCAGGGCTCAGTGCTGGAGCCTCAACTATTTACAATATATATCAATGACTTGGATGAAGGAACAGAGTGTCTTGTGGCCAAATTTGCAGATGATACAAAGATAGGTGGACAAGCAAGTTGCGATGTGGACGCAAGGGGCTCGATATTCGCACCCGCTATCTGGTGCGTTCCTGGTGGGGGGGCTCCGAAAATCAGGGAATCCCGGAGCGGGTCGGGAGCCCGGCTCCAACACGCCCACTTCCAGGTTTCCCACAGACGCGCTGACGTGCGCACGCAGCCCCCACATGTGGGACTCCCGCCAGCAATTGAAGCCAGCTGGGTGCCACTTAACAGTATTTATGCTGGTATTTCAGGTCGTTAACAGACCTGATTAAGGAGATATTTTACATGGGGTGGGATTTTGCAAACAACTGGGACTGTTTCCCGTACTGGGGGAAGCACTCCCAGTTCAAATGGACGTGTTGCAGCCATCAGCCTGTGGCAGCTGCAAAGGTCCATTTGACAGGTGGGGGGGAGAGACCCTCACTCATTGCAGGAGGCCACTCTGTCACTTGGGACAAAGTTTGGCCTCCACCACCCTCCTCCTAACAATCAAATTCACCAACTTGCACACTTACCCCGGGGTCCAGACACATGTACCTACCTTGCGGACTCCCTCAGATGTACATCTTCCGGATGGGGGCCGTCGTAGCTGCAGTCATGACCTCCTCGGAGGGCGAACAGCCTCACCAGCCACGCCGTCCACCTCTGACACGTGGAGCCCCACAACACAGTGCTGTGACACATCCACCTGCACAGCAGGAGGGAGGGCAACCGCAGAGAGAGATGTGTCGCAGAGGACACTACCCTCGCCACAGGGTCTACAGACCGAGGCTCAGCTTCCTGGACCTCTCTGAGCAGCAGTGCACACGGAGGCTCAGAGTTACTCGACATGTAGTCGTGGATATCTGCAGCCTCCTTCATGCCGAGCTGCTCCCCGCTGGCCCGAGCACCGTCTTCTTACCTGTCGCTGTCAAAGTCACCACTGCCCTCAACAACTTCTCCTCCGCATCCTTCCAGGGTGCCACCGGGGACATCGCCGACATCTCTCAGTCGTCTGCACAAAAGAGCCCTGTAAATACACCTACACCCACCCTGCAGTAACACAATGGGTGGCATCAGTTGTGGGTCTTCATTGTGATCCTCAGGAAAGGGCATTATTGCACAAACCAGACAAGGTTCGCAAAGACGTGGCAGTAGTGGTGCCAATATAATATGTAATGTGAGTTGCTCAGAAATTAAATATAAGTAAAAACCATGACAAACCCTTAAACACCCATGTGCATCCCCTTCATGCTCACAACATGTTTGCCTTACACTGCCTACTGCACATATGTGATGCATGCCCTGTGGCTGCAGCACAGGTAGTGGCAGGTTGAGTGAGGCTGACTGTGAAAGAGATGCATGAGAGGGTGAGTATGAGATAGAGCCATGAGAATGTATGAGGATTGGGTTGAGTGGTAGTGGCAGGATGAGGACTGGCGAGGTGAGTAAGTGCAGGTAAGATGAGGATGAGGTTTGAGTGGGTATGAGGGGTGATGTGACAGAGTAGTGTTGGCAGTGCAGAAGGAGATGTGGGGTGGGGGTGGTGATGTGGCAGACGGAGTGTAGGGGAATGAGTAAGGGTACTCACTTCGGCTGACCTACTTCGGTCATTGCAGCGCCTCCTGCACTGTATGCAGGTGGGCGATATGTTGGTGGTGCAGGTGACCTCCTCTGCCACCTCGAGCCAGGCCTTCTTGGTGGCAGAGGCAGGCCGCTTCCACCCGCCCGCTGGGGGGATGATCTCTGTCCTCCCCCTCCTCCTCACCCCATCCAATAATACCTGGAGTGAGGCATCATTAAACCTGGGGCAGCCTTCCCCCTGGGCTGCTCCATGCTGTAATTTTTCCTATTTCCTGCAGCATCTGTCAGTGGAGGACTGCCCCTTTAAATAGGGCTCCTCCAGCTGACAGTCTATGCTGAGCATGCTCAGTCCGCCCGACGCACAGCTCATCAGCGGGGAACCCGGAACAACAGGTCAGTGGATCCAATCAGCCTGCGATTCCGTGCGGGGCAGACTGATTTCACCGAGCGCGTTACCCACGCGCCCAATAGACCCCCCCCCCCCCGCCGCCCTGGTAATATCGGGCCCAAAGTGTCTGCAAAGGGATATTGACAGGTTAAGTGAATGGGCAAAAATTTGGCAGATGGAATATAATGTGGGAAAATGTGAAGTCATCCACTTTGGGAGGAAAAATAAAAATGTAAAATATTATTTGAATGGAGAAATACTACAAAATGCTGCGGTACAGAGGGATCTGGGTGTCCTCGTACATGAAACACAAAAAGTCAACATACAGGTGCAGCAGGTAATCCGGAAGGCAAATGGAATATTGGCCTTTATTTCTCGGGGGATGGAATATAAAAGCAGGGAAGTCATGCTACAACTGTACAGGGTGCTGGTGAGACCACACCTGGAGTACTGCGTACAGTCCTGGTGCCCTTATTTAAGGAAGGACATACTTGTATTGGAGGCAGTTCAGAGAAGGTTCACTAGATTGATTCCAGGTACGGAAGGGTTGTCTTATGAGGAAAGATTGAACAGGTTGGGTCTATACTCATTGGAGTTTAGAAGATTGAGAGGAGATCTTATTGAAACATACAAGATTCTGAGGGGACTCGATAGGGTAGATGCTGAGAGGATGTTACCCCTCATGGGGGAATCTAAAACTCGGGGGCATAGTCTCAGAATAAGGGGTCACCCGTTTAAGACAGAAATGAGGAGGAATTTCTTCTCCCAGAGGGTCGTGAATCTTTGGAATTCTTTACCCCAAAAAGCTGTGGAGGCTGAGTCATTGAATACATTCAAGGCCGAGTTGGACAAATTTTTGATCAGCGAGGGAGTCAAAGGATATGGGGAAAGGGCGGGAAAGTGGAGTTGAGGTAAAAATCAAATCAGCCATGATCTCATTGAATGGTGGAGCAGGCTCGAGGGGCCGAATGGCCTCCTCCTGCTCCTATCTCTTATGGTCTTATTATGGTCTCCTCACAAACTTGTCTGTTTTAAGGAGAACAACCTCAGCTTCTCCAGTCTATCCACCGAACTGAAGTCCCTCATCCCTGGAATCATTCCAGTAAATCTCTTCTGCACCCTCTCTAAGGCCTTCACATCTTTTCTAAAGTGCGGTGCCCAGAACTGGACACAACACTCCAGTCGTGGCCGAACCAGTGTTTTATAAAGGTTCATCATGACTTCCATACTTTTGTACTCTGCCTCTATTCATAAAGCCCAGGATCCCATATGCTTTTTTAACCACTTTCTCAACCTGCCCTGCCACCTTCAATGATTTTTGCACTGGCTAAACGCATTTTGGAGCTGGAGCTGCGGGTGGATTCACTGTGGAGCATCCGTGATGCTGAGACTATCGTGGATAGCACGTTCAGTGAGGTGGTCACACCGCAGGTAAAGATTACACAGGCAGAAAGGAAATGGGTAAACGCCAGGCAGAGTAAAAGGACTCGGCAGGTAGAGCAGGAGTCCCCTGGGGCCATCTCCCTCTCAAACAGATATACCGCTTTGGATACTGTTGGGGGAGATGGCTTATCAGGGGAAAGCAGCAAGAGCCAGGTTCGGGGCACCACGGGTGGCTCTGCTGCACAGGAGGGGAGGAAGAAGAGTGGCAGGGCTATAGTGATCGGGGATTCAATTGTAAGGGGAACAGATAGGCGTTTCTGCGGCCGCAAACGTGACTCCAGGATGGTATGTTGCCTCCCTGGTGCGAGGGTCAAGGATGTCACGGAGCGTCTGGAGGGGGAGGGTGAACAGCCAGTAGTCGTGGTCCATATTGGTACCAACAACATAGGTAAAAAAAGGAATGAGGTCCTGCAAGGTGAATTTAAGGAGTTAGGAGATAAATTAAAAAGCAGGACCTCAAAGGTAGTGATCCCAGGATTACTCCCAGTGCCACGTGCTAGTGAGTATAGGAACAGGAGAATAGACAGGATGAATGCGTGGCTGCAGGGATGGTGTAGGAGGGAGGGATTTAGATTCCTGGGACATTGGGACCGGTTCTGGGGAAGGTGGGACCTGTACAAGCGGGACGGGTTACACCCGAGCAGGACCGGGACCAATGTCCTCGCGGGGGTGTTTGCTAGTGCTGTTGGGGAAGGTTTAAACTGGAGTGGCAGGGGGATGGGAACCTGAGCAGGGAGACAGAGGAGGGGGAAACAAGGATAGAAACAAAAGACAGAAAGGGAAGAAGCAATAGTGGAAGGCAGAGAAAACAAGGGCGAGAAACAAATAGGGCCATAGTGCAAAATAAAACGAAGATGACTAGCAATCTTAAAAAGACAAGTCTAAAGGCATTGTGTCTTAATGCGCGGAGCATTCACAATAAGCTCGATGAAGTTTCTCCAGAAATTTAACTGGACCAGCCATATAAATACTGTGGTTGCAAGAGCAGGTCAGAGGCTGGGTATTCTGTGGCGAGTGACTCACCTCCTGACTCCCCAAAGCATTTCCACCATCGACAAGGCACAAGTCAGGAGTGTGATGGAATACTCTCCACTTGCCTGGATGAATGCAGCTCCAACAACACTCAAGAAGCTCGACACCATCCAGGACAAAGCGGCCCGCTTGATTGGTACCCCATCCACCACATTCACTCCCTTCACCACCGGCGCACTGTGGCTGCAGTGTGTACCATCCACAGGATGCACTGCAGCAACTCACCAAAGCTTCTTCGACAGCACCTCCCAAACCCGCGACCTCTACCACCTCAATGCTAAAGGGATATGGGAAAAAAGCGGGAACAGGGTACTGAGTTAGACGATCAGCCATGATCATTTTGAATGGCGGAGCAGGCCCGAAGGGCCGAATGGCCTACTGTTGCTCTTACTCTGTACTCTGGGTGTCGATTGTCAGGCCCTGGGGATTTGTCAGCCTTTAGCCCCATTAATTTCCCTTGCACTTTTTTTTTACGAATACTGGTTTCCTTCAGTTCCTCCCTCGCACTGGACCCTTGGATTGCTACCAGTGCCACGGGTTAGTCAGAGTAGGAATGACAGGATAGCTAAGATGAATACGTGGCTTGAGAGATGGTGCAAGATGGAGGGATTCAAATTCCTGGGCCATTGGAACCGGTTCTGGGGGAGGTGGGACCAGTACAAATTGGACGGTCTGCATCTGGGCAGGACTGGAACCAATGTCCTAGGGGGAGTGTTTGCCAGTGCTGTTGGGGAGGGTTTAAACTAATGTGGCAGGGGGATGGGAACCGATGCAGGAAGTCAGTGGGAAATAAAGTGGTGACAGAAACAAAACGCAGTAAGGGAGAGTGTACAGAACATGACCGGACAGATGGTCTGAGAAAGCAGGGCAAAGACCAAGGGAAGTCTAGATTAAACTGCATTTATTTCAATGCAAGAAGTCTGATGGGCAAGGCAGATGAACTCAGGGCATGGATGGGTACATGGGACTGGGATATTATAGCTATTACTGAAACATGGCTAAGGGAGGGGCAGGACTGGCAGCTCAATGTTCCAGGGTACAGATGCTATAGGAAAGATAGAGCAGGAGGTAAGAGAGGAGGGGGAGTTGCGTTCTTGATTAGGGAGAACATCACGGCAGTAGTGAGAGGGGATATATCCGAGGGTTCGCCCACTGAGTCTATATGGGTAGAACTGAAAAATAAGAAGGGAGAGATCACTTTGATAGGATTGTACTACAGACCCCCAAATAGTCAACGGGAAATTGAGGAGCAAATATGTAAGGAGATTACAGACAGCTGCAAGAAAAATAGGGTGGTAATAGTAGGGGACTTTAACTTTCCCAACATTGACTGGGACAGCCATAGCATTAGGGGCTTGGATGGAGAGAAATTTGTTGAGTGTATTCAGGAGGAATTTCTCATTCAGTATGTGGATGGCCCGACGAGAGTGGGGGCAAAACTTGACCTCCTCTTGGGAAATAAGGAAGGGCAGGTGACAGAAGTGTTAGTGAGGGATCACTTTGGGACCAGTGATCATAATTCCATTAGTTTTAAGATAGCTATGGAGAAGGATAGGTCTGGCCCAAAAGTTAAAATTCTAAATTGGGGAAAGGCCAATTTTGATGGTATTAGACAGGAACTTTCAGAAGTTGATTGGGAGAGTCTGTTGGCAGGCAAAGGGACGTCTGGTAAGTGGGAGGCTTTCAAAAGTGTGTTAACCAGGGTTCAGGGTAAGCACATTCCTTATAAAGTGAAGGGCAAGGCTGGTAGAAGTAGGGAACCTTGGATGACTCGGGAGATTGAGGCACCAGTCAAAAATAAGAAGGAGGCATATGACATGCATAGGCAGCTGGGA
The DNA here is from genome assembly GCF_035084215.1 of Heptranchias perlo. Classification (NCBI taxonomy): domain Eukaryota; kingdom Metazoa; phylum Chordata; class Chondrichthyes; order Hexanchiformes; family Hexanchidae; genus Heptranchias; species Heptranchias perlo. Next base: position 545,017 of record NC_090325.1, on the reverse strand, counting down.
TCAAGTGGATCCCTTGAAGAGTATAGAGATTGCCGGAGTAGAGTTAAGAGAGAAATCAGGAGGGCAAAAAGGGGATATGAGATTGCTTTGGCAGATCAGGCAAAGGTGAATCCAAAGAGCTTCTACAAATACATAAAGGGCAAAAGGGTAACTAGGGAGAGAGTAGGGCCTCTTAAGGATCAACAAGGTCATCTATGTGCGGAACCACAAGAGATGGGTGAGATCCTGAATGAATATTTCACATCGGTATTTACGGTTGAGAAAGGCATGGATGTTAGGGAACTTGGGGAAATAAATAGTGATGTCTTGAGGAGTGTACATATTACAGAGAGGGAGGTGCTGGAAGTCTTAACGCGCATCAAGGTAGATAAATCTCCGGGACCTGATGAAATGTATCCCAGGACGTTATGGGAGGTTAGGGAGGAAATTGCGGGTCCCCTAGCAGAGATATTTGAATCATCCACCGCTACAGGTGAGGTGCCTGAAGATTGGAGGGTAGCAAATGTTGTGCCTTTGTTTAAGAAGGGCGGCAGGGAAAAGCCTGGGAACTACAGACCAGTGAGCCTGACATCTGTAGTGGGTAAGTTGTTAGAGGGTATTCTGAGGGACAGGATCGACAGGCATTTGGAGAGGCAGGGACTGATTAGGAACAGTCAGCATGGTTTTGTGAGAGGAAAATCATGTCTCACGAATTTGATTGAGTTTTTTGAAGGGGTAACCAAGAAGATAGATGAGGGCTGTGCAGTAGACGTGGTCTACATGGACTTCAGCAAAGCATTTGACAAGGTACCGCATGGTAGGTTGTTACATAAGGTTAAATCTCATGGGATCCAAGGTGATGTAGCCAATTGGATACAAAATTGGCTTGACGACAGAAGACAGAGGGTGGTTGTAGAGGGTTGTTTTTCAAACTGGATGCCTGTGTCCAGCGGTGTGCCTCAGGGATCGGTGCTGGGTCCGCTGTTATTTGTTATTTATATTAATGATTTGGATGAGAATTTAGGAGGCATGGTTAGTAAGTTTGCAGATGACACCAAGATTGGTGGCATTGTGGACAGTGAAGAAGGTTATCTAGGATTGCAACGGGATCTTGATAAATTGGGCCAGTGGGCCGATGAATGGCAGATGGAGTTTAATTTAGATAAATGTGAGGTGATGCATTTTGGTAGATCGAATCGGGCCAGGACCTACTCCGTTAATGGTAGGGCGTTGGGGAGAGTTATAGAACAAAGAGATCTAGGAGTACAGGTTCATAGCTCCTTAAAAGTGGAGTCACAGGTGGATAGGGTGGTGAAGAAGGCATTCAGCATGCTTGGTTTCATTGGTCAGAACATTGAATGCAGGAGTTGGGATGTCTTGTTGAAGTTGTACAGGGCATTGGTGAGGCCACACTTGGAGTACTGTGTACAGTTCTGGTCACCCTATTATAGAAAGGATATTATTAAACTAGAAAGAGTGCAGAAAAGATTTACTAGGATGCTACCGGGACTTGATGGTTTGACTTACAGGGAGAGGTTAGACAGACTGGGACTTTTTTCCCTGGAGAGTCGGAGGTTAAGGGGTGATCTTATAGAAGTCTATAAAATAATGAGGGGCATAGATAAGGTCGATAGTCAAAATCTTTTCCCAAAGGTAGGGGAGTCTATAACGAGGGGGCATAGATTTAAGGTGAGAGGGGAGAGATACAAAAGGGTCCAGAGGGGCAATTTTTTCACTCAAAGGGTGGTGAGTGTCTGGAACGAGCTGCCAGAGGCAGTAGTAGAGGCGGGTACAATTTTGTCTTTTAAAAAGCATTTGGACAGTTACATGGGTATAGAGGGATATGGGCCAAGTGCAGGCAATTGGGACTAGCTTAGTGGTATAAACTGGGCGACATGGACATGTTGGGCCGAAGGGCCTGTTTCCATGTTGTAACTTCTATGATTCTATGATTCTATGATTCTATGAGTCGGTGTCCGCCTTTAGCCCCATTAATTTCGCTCGCACTATTTTTTTTTACTAATACTGGTTTCCTTCAGTTCCTCCCTCTCAATAGACCCTTGGTTCCCTAACATTTCTGGGAGGTTATTTGTGTCCTCCTTTGTGAAGACAGAACCAAAGTATGTGTTTAATTGTTCTGCCATTTCTTTGTTCCCCATTATAATTTCCCCCATTTCTGACTGTAAGGGACCTACATTTGCCTTCACTAATCTTTTTCTCTTGACATATTTATAGAAGCTTTTACAGTCAGTTTTTATGTTCCCTGCTCGTTCACTCTCATACTCTATTTTCCCCCTTTTAATCTATCTCTTTGTTCTCCTTTGCTGAATTCTGAACTGCTCCCAATCCTCAGGCTTGCTGCTTTTTCTGATAATTTTATATGCCTCTTCTTTGGATCTAATACTATCCCTAATTTCTTTTGTAAGCCATGGTTGAGCCACCTTTCCTGTTTTATTTTTGCGCCAGACAGGAATGAATAATTGTTGTAATTCCTGCACACGTTCTTTAAATATTAGCCATTGCCTATCCACCGTCATCCCTTTTAGTAAAGTTCCCCAATCTATCCTAGTCAACTCACACCTCATACTTTCGTAATTTCCTTTATTTAGATTCAGGACCCTAGTTTCGGATTCAACTACTTCACTCTCCATCTTAATGAGGAATTCGATCATGTTATGGTCGCTCTTCCCTAAGGGACTTGAATGTGGGGGGCTTGATGAAGAAGTTTGCAGATGATTCAAAAATTGGCCGTGTGGTTGATAGTGAGGAGGAAAGCTGTGGACTGCAGGAAGATATCAATGGACTGGTCAGATGGGCAGAAAAGTGGCAAATGGAGATCAATCTGGAGAAGTGTGAGGTATTTGGGGAGGGCAAACAAGGCAAGGGAATACACAATAAATGGGAGGATACCGAGAGGTGAAGAGGAATAACCAGGGGGCATAGATTTAAAGTAATTTTTAGAAAGATTAGAGGGGAGCTGAGGGAAGATTTTTTCACCCAGAGGGTGGTGGGGGTCTGGAACTCACTGCCTGAGAGGGTGGGAGAGGCAGAAACCTTCAACTCATTTAAAAATTACCTGGATGTGCACCTGAAGTGCCGTAACCTTCAGGGCTATGGATCAAGTGCCAGAAAGTGGGATTGAGCTGGATCGCTCTTTATCAGCCAGCACGGACACGATGGGCCAAATGGCCTCCTTCTGTGCCATAACTTTCTATGATTCTAAATCCCTTGATGGCCTCGCACCTCCATATCTGTGACCTCCTCCAGCCTTACAACCCTCCGAGATCTCTGCATTCCTCCAATTCCGGCCTCTTGTGCATTCCTGATTTCTGTCGCTCCAGCATTGGCAGCCGTGGCTTCAGCTGCCTCGGCTTAAATCCCTCCCTAAATCTCTCCGCCTCTCCTTCTTTAAAACCTACCTCTTTGACAAAGCTTTTGGTCACCTGTCCTAATATCTCCTTATGTGCCTTGGTGTCAAATTTTGTTTGATAATTGCTCCTGTGAACCATCTTGGGGACGTTTTACTATGTTCAAGGCACTATATAAATGCAAGCTGTTGTTGTAACTTGGTACGACTGGTATATCCAGTGGGCATCTTGACATGGGGCTCCTCTATAACCAGGAGAGAGCCAATGAGAAAGGAAATGAGGACCTCACCTTGCTCCCCTGTGGCCTCTACCATCAGAGAAGGTCAAGTGTAGCAGTGTTGTGGGAACACCACCTCCTGGACGTTCCCCTCCAAGTCACACGCCATCCCGACTTAGAAACACAGAAAATTGGCGCAGGAGTCGGCCATTCGGCCCTTCGAGGCTGCTCTGCCATTCAATATGATCATGGCTGATCCTCTATCTCAATACCATATTCCCGCTCTCTCCCCATACCCCTTGATGCCTTTTGTGTCTAGAAATCTATCTCGCTCCTTCTTAAATATATTCAGTGACTTGGCCTCCACAGCCTTCTGTGGTAGAGAATTCCACAGGTTCACCACCCTCTGAGTGAAGAAATTTCTCCTCATCTCAGTCCTAAATGTCCTGCTCTGTATCCTGAGACTGTGACCCCTCGTTCTGGACCCCCCAGCCAGGGGAAACAACCTCCCTGCATCCAGTCTGTCGAGCCCTGTCAAAATTTTATATGTTTCAATGAGATCCCCTCTCATTCTTCTAAACTCGAGTGAATACAGGCCGAGTCGACCCAATCTCTCCTCATACGACAGTCCTGCCATCCCAGGAATCAGTCTGGTGAACCTTCACTGCACTCCCTCTATGGTAAGTATATCCTTTCTTAGGTAAGGAGACCAAAACTGCACACAATACTCCAGATGTGGTCTCACCAAGGCCCTGCATAATGCAGTAAGACATCCTTGCTCCTGTACTCAAATCCTCTTGCAATGAAGGCCAATATACCATTTGCCTTCCGAACTGCTTGCTGCACCTGCATGTTTGCTTTCAGTGACTGGTGTACAAGGACACCCAGGTCCCTTTGCACATCAACATTTCCCAATCTATCACCATTTAAATAATACTCTGCCTTTCTGTTTTCTTTCCGAAGTGGATAACTTCACATTTATCCACATTATACTGCATCTGCCATGTATTTGCCCACTCACTCAACTTGTCTAAATCGCCTTGAAGCCTCTTTGCATCCTTCTCACAACTCAGGATCCCACCTAGTTTTGTGTCATCAGCAAACTTAGAAATATTACATTTGGTTCCCTCATCCAAATCATTGATATATATTGTGAATAGCTGGGGCCCAAGCACTGATCCCTGCGGTACCCCACTAGTCACTGCCTGACACCCGGAAAAAGACCCATTTATTCCTACTCTCTGTTTCCTGTCTGTCAACCAATTCTCAATCCATGCCAGTACATTACCACCAATCCCATGTGCTTTAATTTTGCACACTAACCACTTATGTGGGACTTTATCAAAGGCCTTCTGAAAATCCAAAAAAAACACCTTCACTGGTTCTCCCTTATCTATTCTACCAGTTACATCCTCAAAAAACTCCAGTACGTTTGTCAAACATGATTTCCCTTATTCACAATATTTATTAACGACTTAGATGAAGACATAGAAAGTCTCATATCTAAGTTTGCCGATGACACAAAGATTGGTGGCATTGTAAGCAGTGTGGATGAAAACATAGAATTACAAAGTGATATTGATAGATTTGGTGAATGGGCAAAACTGTGGCAAATGGAATTCAATGTAGACAAATGTGAGGTCATCCACTTTGGATCAAAAAAGGATAGAACAGGGTACTTTCTAAATGGTAAAAAGTTAAAAACAGTGGATGTCCAAAGGGACTTAGGGGTTCAGGTACATCGATCATTGAAGTGTCATGAACAGGTGCCGAAAATAATCCAGAAGGTTAATGGAATGCTGGCCTTTATATCTAGAGAACTGGAGTACAAGGGGGCAGAAGTTATGCTGCAGCTATACAAAACCCTGGTTAGACCGCACCTGGAGTACTGTGAGCAGTTCTGGGCACCGCACCTTCGGAAGGACATATCGGCCTTGGAGAGAGTGCAGCGTAGGTTTACTGGAATGATACCCGGACTTCAAGGGTTAAGTTACGAGGAAAGATTACACAAATTGGGGTTATATTCTCTAGAGTTTAGAAGGTTAAGGGGTGATCTCATTGAAGTTCATAAGATATTAAGGGGAACAGATAGGGTTGATAGAGAGAAACTATTTCCACTGGTTGGGGATTCTAGGAGTAGGGGGCACAGTCTAAAAATTAGAGCCAGACCTTTCAGGAGTGAGATTAGAAAACATTGCTACGCACAAAGGGTTGTAGAAGTTTGGAACTCTCTTCCGCAAACGGCAATTGATGCTCGCTCAATTGCTAAATTTAAATCTGAGATAGATAGCTTTTTGGCAACCAAAGGTATTAAGGGATATGGGCCAAAGGCAGGTCTTTGGAGTTAGATCACAGATCAGCCATGATCTTATCAAATGGCGGAGCAGGCACGAGGGGCTGAATGGCCTACTCCTGTTCCTGTGTTCCTATGTTCCTTTCATAAATCCATGTTGACTTTGTCTAATCCCATTGATATTTTCTAAGTGTCCTGTTATCACATCCTTTATAATCGACTGTAGCATTTTCCCTATTACTGATGTTAGGCTAACCAGTCTGTCGTTCCCTGTTTTCTCTCTCCCTCCTTTTTTAAATAGTGGAGTTACATTTGCCACCCTCCAATCTGCAGGAACTGTTCCATAATCTATAGAATTTTGGAAGATGACAACTAATGCATCCACTATTTCCATGGCTACCTCTTTTAGTACTCTGGGATGCAGATTATCAGGTCCTGGGGATTTATCGGCTTTCAGTCCCATTAATTTCTCCAGCACTATTTTTTTTACTAATACTAATTTCCTTTAATTCCTCCTTCTCACTAGTCCCTTGGTTCCCTAGCATTTCTGGGAAGTTATCTGTGTTCTCTCCCATGAAGACAGAACCAAAGTATTTGTTTAATTGCTCTGCCATTTCCTTGTTCCCCATTATAAATTCTCCTGTTTCTGACTGGAAGGGACCTACATTTGTCTTCACTAATCTTTATCTTTTTACATACTTGTAGAAGCTTTTACAGACCACTTTTATGTTCCTTGCTCATTTACTCTCATACTCTATTTTTCCCCTCTTCATCAATCTCTTGGTCCTTTTTTGCTGAATTCTAAACTGTTCCCAATCCTCAGGCTTGCTACTTTTTCTGGCAAATTTATATAACTTCTCTTTATATCGAATACTATCCTTAATTTCTTTTGTTGGCCGCAGTTGGGCTGCTTTTCCTTTTGTGTTTTTGCGTTAGAAAGGAATGTATAATTGTTGCAATTCATGCATTCTTCGACATATATCACTGTTCCTTCATCGTCGCTGGGAGTATATCCTGAAATTCCCTCCTTAAACCCACTGTGGAGCCCCTTCACCACACGGCCTGCAGCGGTTCAAGAAGAAGGCCCACCACCACCTTTTCAAAGCAACCAGGGATGGACAATAAATGCCGGCTTTCTCAGCATTGCTCACATCCCAAGAACACATTTTTAAGAATGTACCAGTTAATGTGGAGGTGGAATTGTCCGTCACTGAGATGGTTGATGGTTTCTTTGCAGAGCCTCGGATGCAGGAATGCTTGAAGATCGTTTGCCATGCAGTGGAACAGTTGCCATAACTGGTAAGAACAGAGTGGAATAATTGGTAAAATTCCCCTGGATTAAGCCCCAGGTTGGCACTGGGTTCAGGGAAGTGCCCAGAGAGACAGGCAAAGCAGGAGGCGGTTATTGGAAAGACGTCAGACCGATCCTGCACAATGGGCGTTGGTAATCTGCTCGAACCCACATTGTTTAATCTGCTCTAACCCACATTGTTTAATCTGCTCGAACCCACATTGTTTAATCTGCTCTAACCCACATTGTTTAATCTGCTCCAACCCACATTGTTTGATCTGCTCGAACCCACATTGTTTAATCTGCTCGAACCCACATTGTTTAATCTGCTCGAACCCACATTGTTTAATCTGCTCTAACCCACATTGTTTGATCTGCTCGAACCCACATTGTTTGATCTGCTCGAACCCACATTGTTTAATCTGCTCGAACCCACATTGTTTAATCTGCTCGAACCCACATTGTTTGATCTGCTCGAACCCACATTGTTTTATCTGCTCTAACCCACATTGTTTAATCTGCTCTAACCCACATTGTTTAATCTGCTCTAACCCACATTGTTTGATCTGCTCGAACCCACATTGTTTAATCTGCTCGAACCCACATTGTTTAATCTGCTCGAACCCACATTGTTTAATCTGCTCGAACCCACATTGTTTAATCTGCTCGAACCCACATTGTTTAATCTGCTCCAACCTACATTGTTTAATCTGCTCGAACCCACATTGTTTGATCTGCTCTAACCCACATTGTTTGATCTGCTCGAACCCACATTGTTTGATCTGCTCGAACCCACATTGTTTTATCTGCTCGAACCCACATTGTTTGATCTGCTCTAACCCACATTGTTTGATCTGCTCTAACCCACATTGTTTAATCTGCTCGAACCCACATTGTTTAATCTGCTCGAGCCCACATTGTTTAATCTGCTCTAACCCACATTGTTTAATCTGCTCTAACCCACATTGTTTAATCTGCTCGAACCCACATTGTTTAATCTGCTCGAACCCACATTGTTTAATCTGCTCTAACCCACATTGTTTAATCTGCTCTAACCCACATTGTTTGATCTGCTCGAACCCACATTGTTTAATCTGCTCGAACCCACATTGTTTAATCTGCTCGAACCCACATTGTTTGATCTGCTCGAGCCCACATTGTTTGATCTGCTCTAATCCACATTGTTTGATCTGCTCCAACCCGCGTTGCTTGATCTGCTCCAACCCGCGTTGCTTGATCTGCTCCAACCCGCGTTGCTTGATCTGCTCCAACCCGCGTTGCTTGATCTGCTCCAACCCGCGTTGCTTGATCTGCTCCAACCCGCGTTGCTTGATCTGCTCCAACCCGCGTTGCTTGATCTGCTCCAACCCGCGTTGCTTGATCTGCTCCAACCCGCGTTGCTTGATCTGCTCCAACCCGCGTTGCTTGATCTGCTCCAACCCGCGTTGCTTGATCTGCTCCAACCCGCGTTGCTTGATCTGCTCCAACCCGCGTTGCTTGATCTGCTCCAACCCGCGTTGCCTGATCTGCTCTCAACCCGCGTTGTTTGATCTGCAGTGGTCACACCGCAGGTAAAGATTACGCAGGCAGAAAGGAAATGGGTGACTGCCAGGCAGAGTAAAAGGACTAGGCAGGTAGAGCAGGAGTCCCCTGGGACCATCTCCCTCTCAAACAGATATACCACTTTGGATACTGTTGGTGGAGATGGCTTATCAGGGGAAAGCAGCAAGAGCCAGGTTCGTGGCACCACGGGTGGTTCTGCTGCAAAGGAGGGGAGGAAGAAGAGTGGCAGGGCTATAGTGATCGGGGATTCAATTGTAAGGGGAACAGATAGGCGTTTCTGCGGCCGTAAACGTGACTCCAGGATGGTATGTTGCCTCCCTGGTGCTCGGGTCAAGGATGTCACGGAGCGGCTGCAGGGCATTCTGGAGGGGGAGGGTGAACAGCCAGTAGTCGTGGTCCATATCGGTACCAACGACATAGGTTAAAAAAAGGGATGAGGTCCTGCAAGGTGAATTTAAGGAGTTAGGAGATAAATTAAAAAGCAGGACCTCAAAGGTAGTGATCTCAGGATTACTCCCAGTGCCACGTGCTAGTGAGTATAGGAACAGGAGAATAGACAGGATGAATGCGTGGCTGCAGGGATGGTGTAGGAGAGAGGGATTGAGATTCCTGGGACATTGGGACCGGTTCTGGGGAAGGTGGGACCTGTACAAGCGGGACGGGTTACACCCGAGCAGGACCGGGACCAATGTCCTCGCGGGGGTGTTTGCTAGTGCTGTTGGGGAAGGTTTAAATTAGAGTGGCAGGGGGATGGGAACCTGAGCGGGGAGTCAGAAGGGAATAAAGTTGAGAGCAGCAAGAGGGGGGAAGACCCAGGGGAAATCTACAATACAAATAGTACAAACAGTTGTTCAAGGACAAGTGAAAGGGAAAAGCGTAGAGCAGCAGAAAGAAAGTGTACTTTAGACACTACAGATAAAGTGAAAACTGGAAGGCATAAGGCGATTAACCCAGCATCAAAGCTGAAGGTCAGGCTAGGGTGTGTGGCCCAACTAAGAGTTCTATATACAAATGCACGGAGTATAAGGAATAAATTTAATTAACGACAGGTTCAATTTCAAATTGGAGGGTATGACATGATAGCTATTACTGAGACATGGCTGCAGGATGGTCAGGATTGGGAACTAAATATACCAGGTTATAAGGTCTACAGGAGAGATAGGGAAAAAGGGAGAGGGGGAGGAGTAGCCTTAATGATTAGAGATGAAATCACTTCAATGATAAAGGGGGATATAACGAGAGGTAAGCAGCCAACAGAGACCTTATGGGTTGAATTAAGAAATAGGAAAGGATCTAAGACTATAGTGGGAGTTGTATATAGGAGCCCTGGCAGCAGCTCTGAAGTGCTAGATTGTATACATGCAGAGATTAGATAAGCGTGTAAGAAAGGCATAGTGGTCTTAATGGGGGACTTTAACCTTCACATAAATTGGGAAAAGCATTGGAACATCAGAACAGGAGTCGGCCATTCAGCCCCTTGTGCCTGCTCCACTATTTGATAAGATCATGGCTGATCTGTGATCTAACTCCATATACGTGCCTTTGGCCCATATCCCTTAATACCTTTGGTTGCCAAAAAGCTATCTATCTCAGATTTAAAATTTAGCAATTGAGCTAGTATCAATTGCCGTTTGTGGAAGAGAGTTCCAAACTTCTACAACCCTTTGTGTGTAGAAATGTTTTCTAATCTCAATCCTGAAAGGTCTGGTTCTAATTTTTAGACTGTGCCCCCTACTCCTAGAATCCCCAACCAGCGGAAATAGTTTCTCTCTATCCACCCTATCTGTTCCCCTTAATATCTTATAAACTTCGATCACGTCATCTTTGAAACTGTAGAGAATACAACCCCAATTTGTGTAATCTCTCATAAGAACATAAGAAATAGGAGCAGGAGTAGGCCAATCGGCCCCTCGAGCCTGCTCCGCCATTCAATAAGATCATGGCTGATCTGATCCTAACCTCAAATCTAAATTCATGTCCAATTTCCTGCCCGCTCCCCGTAACCCCTAATTCCCTTTACTTCTCGGAAACTGTCTATTTCTGTTTTAAATTTATTTAATGATGTAGCTTCCACAGCTTCCTGGGGCAGCAAATTCCACAGACCTACCACCCTCTGAGTGAAGAAGTTTCTCCTCATCTCAGTTTTCAAAGAGCAGCCCCTTATTCTAAGATTATGCCCCCTAGTTCTAGTTTCACCCATCCTTGGGAACATCCTTACCGCATCCACCCGATCAAGCCCCTTCACAATCTTATATGTTTCAATAAGATCGCCTCTCATTCTTCTGAACTCCAATGAGTAGAGTCCCAATCTACTCAACCTCTCCTCATATGTCCACCCCCTCATCCCCGGGATTAACCGAGTGAACCTTCTTTGTACTGCCTCGAGAGCAAGTATGTCTTTTCTTAAGTATGGAGACCAAAACTGTATGCAGTATTCCAGGTGCGGTCTCACCAATACCTTATATAACTGCAGCAATACATCCCTGTTTTTATATTCTATCCCCCTAGCAATAAAAACCAACATTCCGTTGGCCTTCTTGATCACCTGCTGCACCTGCAAACTAACTTTTTGATTTTCTTGCACTAGGACCCCCAGATCCCTTTGTACTGCATTACTTTCCAGTTGCTCGCCATTAAGATAATGACTTGCTCTCCGATTTTTCCTGCCAAAGTGCATAACCTCACATTTTCCAATATTGTATTGCATCTGCCAAATCTCCGCCCACTCACCCAGCCTGTCTATATCCCTGTGTAGGTTTTTTATGTCCTCCTCACTCTCTACTTTCCCTCCCATTAAAGAAACATTTAATGTGGGTCATAACTTAACCCTTGAAGTCCGGGTATCATTCTCGTAAACCTACGCTGCACTCTCTCCAAGGCCAATATGTCCTTCCGAAGGTGCGGTGCCCAGAACTGCTCACAGTACTCCAGGTGCGGTCTAACCAGGGTTTTGTATAGCTGCAGCATAACTTCTGCCTCCTTGTACTCCAGTCCTCTCGATATAAAGGCCAGCATTCCATTAGCCTTCTTGATTATTTTCTGCACCTGTTCATGGCATTTCAATGATCTATGTACCTGAACCCCGAAGTCCCTTTGGACATCCACTGTTTTTAACTTTTTACCATTTAGAAAGTACCCTGTTCTATCCTTTTTTGATCCAAAGTTGATGACCTCACATTTGTCTACATTGAGTCATAGAGTCATAGAGTTATACAGCACGGATAGAGGCCCTTCGGCCCATCGTGTCCGCGCCGGCCATCAGCCCTGTCTACTCTAATCCCATATTCCAGCATTTGGTCCGTAGCCTTGTATGCTATGGCATTTCAAGTGCTCATCCAAATGCTTCTTGAATGTTGTGAGGGTTCCTGCCTCTTCAATATTCCGGGGTACAGAATCTTCAGGCGAGACAGAGGGGGAGGTATAAGAGGAGGGGGGGTCGCAATATTAATTAAAGAATCAATTACTGCCATAAGGAGGGATGATATATTAGCAGGTTCCTCTAATGAGGCCATATGGGTGGAGCTTAAAAACAAAAAGGGGGCAAGCACTTTGATGGGAGTGTACGATAGGCCCCCAAACAGTCAGGGGGAGATAGAGGAACAGATATGTAGGCAAATCTCAGAAAATTGTGCAAATAATAGGGTAATAATAGTGGGGGATTTCAACTTCCCCAATATTAACTGGGATACTCAGAGTGTAAAAGGCTTAGAGGGTACAAAATTCTTAACGTGCATCCAGGAGAGCTTTTTGAGCCAGCATGTAGAAAGTCCGACAAGAGAGGGGGCGGTACTGGACCTAATTCTAGGGAATGTGGCCGGCCAAGTGGAAGAAGTGCTAGTAGGTGAGCACTTTGGTGACAGTGACCATAATTCGGTGAGATTTAAGGTGGTCATGGAAAAGGACAGGGAAGGGCCGGAAATAAAGGTTCTAAATTGGGGGAAGGCCGATTTTAATAGGATAAGGCAGGATCTGGCCAAAATGGACTGGGATCAGCTGCTTGTAGGAAAATCCGCATCGGAGCAATGGGAGTCTTTCAGAAGGGAGATTGAGACCATACAATGGCAACATGTTCCCGTAAAGGTCAAGGGTGGTTCCAAGAACTCCAGGGAACCTTGGATGTCAGGGGATATACGAGAATGGATTAGGAAAAAAAGGAGGGCTTTTGGCAGATACAAAAGGCTAAAGACGGAGGAAGCCCGAGAGGAGTACAAAAAGTGCAGGGGGATACTTAAAAAAGAAATTAGGAGATCAAGGAGGGGCCATGAAATAACACTGGCGAGCAAAATAAAGGAAAATCCTAAGATGTTTTATAAGTGTATTAAGGGTAAGAGGATGACTAGGGAAAAAATAGGGCCCATGTGGGACAAAAATGGCAATCTGTGTGTGGAGCCGGCAGATGTAGGAGGGGTTCCAAATGAATTTTTTGCATCTGTTTTCACTATGGAGAAGGACGATGTAGACATAGAAATACGGCAGGGGGACTGTGATATACTCGAACATATTAACATCGAGCGGGAGGAGGTATTGGCGGTTTTAGCAGGCCTAAAAATGGATAAATCCCCAGGCCCGGACGAAATGTATCCCAGGCTACTGTGTGAGGCAAAGGAGGAGATTGCGGGGGCTCTGACACATATATTCAGAACCTCTCTGGCCACAGGGGATGTGCCAGAGGACTGGAGAACCGCTAATGTAGTACCATTATTCAAGAAGGGGTGTAGGGAAAAACCGGGGAACTACAGGCCAGTGAGCCTAACATCAGTGGTAGGAAAATTATTGGAAAAAATTCTGAAGGACAAAATTAGTCTCCACTTGGAGAAGCAAGGATTAATCAGGGATAGTCAACATGGCTTTGTCACGGGAAGATCATGTCTGACTAATTTGATTGAATTTTTTGAGGGGGTGACTAGGCGTGTGGATGAGGGTAACGCAGTGGATGTGGTATACATGGATTTCAGTAAGGCCTTCGATAAAGTCCCGCACAGGAGACTGGTCAAGAAGGTACGAGCCCATGGAATCCAGGGTGCCTTGGCACTTTGGATACAAAACTGGCTTAGTGGCAGAAGGCAGAGGGTGATGGTCGAAGGTTGTTTTTGTGACTGGAAGCCTGTGGCCAGTGGGGTACCACAGGGATCGGTGCTGGGTCCCTTGCTGTTTGTGGTCTACATTAATGACTTGGATATGAATGTAAAAGGTATGATCAGTAAGTTCGCTGATGATACAAAAATTGGTAGGGTGGTAAATAGCGAGGAGGATAGCCTCAGTCTGCAGGACGATATAGATGGGTTGGTCAGATGGGCGGAACAGTGGCAAATGGAATTTAACCCGGAAAAGTGCGAGGTGATGCACTTTGGAGGGACTAACAAGGCAAGGGAATACACAATGAATGGGAGGACCCTAGGCAAGACAGAGGGTCAGAGGGCTCTTGGTGTGCAAGTTCACAGATCCCTGAAGGCGGCGGAACAGGTAAATAAGGTGGTAAAGAAGGCATATGGGATACTTGCCTTTATTAGCCGAGGCATAGAATATAAGAGCAAGGAGGTTATGATGGAACTGTATAAAACACTGGTTAGGCCACAGCTGGAGTACTGTGTGCAGTTCTGGTCGCCACACTACAGGAAGGATGTGATCGCTTTGGAGAGGGTGCAGAGGAGATTCACCAGGATGTTACCAGGGCTGGAGCGCTTCAGCTATGAAGAGAGACTGGGAAGATTGGGTTTGTTTTCCTTGGAGCAGAGGAGGCTGAGGGGGGACATGATTGAGGTGTACAAAATTATGAGGGGCACAGATAGGATGGATACTAAGGAGCTTTTTCCCTTCGTTGAGGGTACTATAACAAGGGGACATAGATTCAAGGTAAAAGGCGGGAGGTTTAGAGGGGATTTGAGAAAGAACTTTTTCACCCAGAGGGTGGTTGGAGTCTGGAACTCACTGCCTGAAAGGGTTGTGGAGGCAGGAACCCTCACAACATTCAAGAAGCATTTGGATGAGCACTTGAAATGCCATAGCATACAAGGCTACGGACCAAATGCTGGAATATGGGATTAGATTAGACAGGGCTGATGGCCGGCGCGGACACGATGGGCCGAAGGGCCTCTATCCGTGCTGTATGACTCTTTGACTCTATGACTCTATAATTCCCCGGTTTTCCTCTGCTTTCTTAAAAAGCGGAGTGACGTGTGCAATTTTCCAATCCAAGGGACAGTTCCTGAATCTCGAGAACTTTGAAAGATTTTAGTTCGGGCATCTGCAATGTGCTCACCTACTTCCTTTAAAACCCTGGGATGGAAACCATCTGGTCCTGGGGATTTGTCACTCTTTGGTGCTATTATTTTCTTCATTACTGTTGCTTTACTTATGTTAATTTTATTGAGTCCCTGTCCCCGATTCAATATTAGTTTTCTTGGGATTTCCGGCATGCTATCCTCTTTTTCTACTGTAAATACTGATGCAAATAATTGTTCAACATGTCCGCCATTTCCCCATTGTCATTGACAATATCCCCACTTTCAATTTTTCAGGGGCCAACACTGCTCCTGACCACCCTCTTTTTCCTAATGTAACTATAAAAGTTCTTCGTATTGGTTTTGATATCCCTTGCAAATTTCTTTTCATACTCTCTTTTTGTAGCTCTTACTGTCTGTTTTGTGACCCTTTGTTGATCTTTGTATCTTTCCCATTCGCCAGGATCTGTGCCATTTTTTGCCTTTTTGTATGCCCTTTCCTTATGTCTTATACTCTCCCTTACCTCTTTAGTTGTCCATGGCTGTTTTTTTGGCAAGTAGAGTTCTTGCCCCTCAGGGGTATAAACCGATTCTGTATCACGTTCAATGTTTCTTTAAACATTTCCCACTGATCATCAGTCGTTTTACCCATTAACAGATTTGCCCAGTTTACTGTGGACAGTCTCTGTCTCATCCCATTGAAGTCGGCCTTACCCAAGTCTAGAATCTTAGAAGCTAATCGCCACGACATCGAATTCCCATGTGACTATTTGTGCTGGCAGCTCACCAACCTTGTTTCCCACAATTTGTGCGTTTACAGACATGCATTGTGAACCATTCTTAGACTTTCTTGTACTCTCTTTTAGTCTGGTCCTACCTAAAGCTGAACTATTACTTGCTCTAGTGCTATCTTTCTCCCCCGATCTTCTGTGTCCCTTGTTTCTCCTTTCCAATGCAACATCCTGGTGCCCATCCCCCTGCCAAATTTGTTTAAACCCCCCCCCCCACAGCACTCGCGAACCTCCCCTCGAGGACATTGTTCCCAGCTCCATTGAGGTCCCACCTTCTCCAGAATTGGGCCCAATGCCCCAGAGATCTGAAGCCCTCCCTCCTGCATCATCACCGGAGAAGTAAGCATAGGGGAACATCTGGGCAATAGCGATCATAACATAACAAGGTTTAAAATAATGATTGAGAAAGCCATAAGTGAGACAAAGACCAAAGTAATAGATTGGAGAAAAGGGGATGTGACTGGAACTAGAGAAGGTAACTAGAAAACAATTTTGACAGATAAAGGCATCGAACAGCAGTGGGAAATATTTAAAACGGTGATCAATAGAGTTCAGGAGAAATATATTCCTCTAAAAAGCAAGAACAAACCATCCAATAATAAAACAGCATGGATGAATAAAGAGATACGGGTAGAATTGAAACTAGAGAAAAGGCATAAACTAAGCACAGAGACAATAAAGGAGAGGATGAGAAAGGAGAATCTGAAGAGCATAGGAAATAAGTCAAAAAAACAATTCGGAAAACAAAGAGGAACTGCGAAATTTAATTATCAAGGAATATAAAACAAAATAGTGAAGTTTTCGACAAACACATAAATAATAAAAAAACAAATCAGCATAGGGATGGGGCCACTAGGGGATGCACAGGATAAACTCACAAGTAATGACAGCGAAATGGCAGAAATATTAAAAATTGACTTTGCCTCAGTATTTACCAGGGAGAATAACATGGTGGACAGGACATTGGAAGAAGGGATTAAAAATGATGTAAAGACATTTGAGATAGAAAGGAGGGAGATAATTGAGTAGAATGGGCCTATATTCTCTGAAGTTCAGAAGAATGAGAGGTGATCTCATTGAAACATATAAGATTCTGAGGGGGTTTGACAGGGTCGATGCTGAGAGGCTGTTTCCCCAGGCTGGAGAGTCTAGAACTAGGAGGCATAGCCTCAGGATAAGGGGTCGGCCATTTAAGCTGGAGATGAGGAGGAATTTCTTCACTCAGAGGGTTGTGAATCTTTGGAATTCTCTACCCCAGAGGGCTGTGGATGCTCAGTCGTTGAGTATATTCAAAGCTGAGATCGATAGATTTTTGGACTCTGGGGGAATCAAGGGATATGGGGATAGGGCGGGAAAGTGGAGTTGAGGTCGAAGATCAGCCATGATCTGATTGAACAGTGGAGCAGGCTCGAGGGGCCGAATGGCCCACTCCTCCTATTTCTTATGTTCTTATAAACTAATCAAACTTGGAGAGGATAAAACCCCTGGTCCAGATGGATTGCATCTGTGCATATTAGAAGAAGTTGGAGAAGGAATAGCAGAGGCACTATTCCATATATATAAAAATTAAAGCGAGATAAACAAGAGGGAGAAAGGAATAGAAGGATATGGTGATAGGGTGAGATGAAGTAGGGAGGGAGGAGGCTTGTGTGGAGCATAAACACTGACATAGACCAGTTGGGCCGAATGGCCTGTTTCTGTGCTGTACATTCTATGCAAAATTGGACCCCGAGCCACACAGGGAGATATTAGGACAGGTGACCAAAAGCTTGGTCAAAGAGGGAGGTTTTCAGGAGCGTCTGAAAGGAGGAGAGAGAGAGAGGTGGAGAGGTTTTGGGAGGGAATTCCAGAGCTTGGGGCCTTGGCAGCTGAAGGCACGGCCGCCAATGGTGAAGCGATGAAAATCGGGGATGCGCAAGAGGCCAGAATGGGAGGAGTGCAGAGATCTCAGAGGGATGTCAGGCTGGACTCTTCTGTTTAACCCATTCTAATACCCCACTCTTCACTCAGAAATTAATGGTGGGAAATATGGAGATGGCAAAAATGCTGAACAAATATTTTGTTTCAGTCTTTACGGTCGAGGACACTAAGAATATCCCAAAACTGGACAAACAGGGGGCTCTACGGGGGGAGGGAGGAGCTAAATACGATTAAAATCACTAAGGAATTGGTACTCAGTAAAATTAATGGGACTCAAGGCAGATAAATCCCCTGGACCCAATGGCTTACATCCTAGGGTCTTGAGGGAAGTGGCAGTCGGGATTGTGGATGCTTTGGTAATAATTTTCCAAAATTCTCTGGACTCGGCAAAGGTCCCAGCAGATTGGAAAACTGCTAATGTAACACCCTTATTTATAAAGGGTAGTAGGCAGAAGGCTGGAAATTACAGACCAGTTAGCCTAACATCTGTGGTGGGTAAAATTTTGGAGTCTATTATTAAGGAGACAGTAGCAGAACATTTGGATAAACATAATTTAATAGGACAAAGTCAGCATGGCTTTATGAAGGGGAAGTCATGTCTGACAAATTTGCTTGAGTTCTTTGAGGACATAACGTACAGAGTGGATAAAGGGGAACCAGTGGACGTAGTGTATTTAGACTTCCAGAAGGCATTCGACAAGGTGCCACATAAAAGATTATTGCTCAAGATAAAGAATCACGGGATTGGGGGTAATATTCTGGCATGGGTGGAGGATTGGTTATCGAACAGGAAGCAGAGAGTTGGGATAAATGGTTCATTCTCGGACTGGCAACCAGTAGCCAGTGGTGTTCCGCAGGGGTCGGTGCTGGGTCCCGAACTCTTTACAATCTATATTAACGATTTGGAGGAGGGGACCGAGTGTAACATATCAAAATTTGCAGATGATACAAAGATGGGAGGAAAGTAGAGAGTGAGGAGGACATAAAAAACCTACAGGGGGATATAGACAGGCTGGGTGAGTGGGCGGAGATTTGGCAGATGCAATATAATATTGGAAAATGTGAGGTTATGCACTTTGGCAGGAAAAATCCTGACGTCATTTCGATCTCGGTCTCAGCTCCCTCCGATCCGCTCCTCTCAGCTGTTCCAATAACCCCCTCGTCGCTCCACTCGGGTCCCCCCCCACCGTCGGGCCACCCGGGTCCCCCCCCCCTCGTCGCTCCACTCGGGTCCCCCCCCTCGTCGCTCCACTCGGGTCCCCCCCCACCGTCGGGCCACCCGGGTCCCCCCCCCCCTCGTCGCTCCACTCGGGTCCCCCCCCTCGTCGCTCCACTCGGGTCCCCCCCCACCGTCGGGCCACCCGGGTCCCCCCCCCCCTCGTCGCTCCACTCGGGTCCCCCCCCTCGTCGCTCCACTCGGGTCCCCCCCCTCGTCGCTCCACTCGGGTCCCCCCCCTCGTCGCTCCACTCGGGTCCCCCCCCACCGTCGGGCCACTCGGGTCCCCCCCCACCGTCGGGCCACTCGGGTCCCCCCCCTCGTCGCTCCACTCGGGTCCCCCCCCTCGTCGCTCCACTCGGGTCCCCCCCCTCGTCGCTCCACTCGGGTCCCCCCCCTCGTCGCTCCACTCGGGTCCCCCCCCTCGTCGCTCCACTCGGGTCCCCCCCCACCGTCGGGCCACTCGGGTCCCCCCCCACCGTCGGGCCACTTGGGTCCCCCCCCACCGTCGGGCCACCCGGGTCCCCCCCCACCGTCGGGCCACCCGGGTCCCCCCCCACCGTCGGGCCACCCGGGTCCCCCCCCACCGTCGCTCCACTCGGGTCCCCCCCCACCGTCGGGCCACCCGGGTCCCCCCCCACCGTCGGGCCACCCGGGTCCCCCCCACCGTCGCTCCACTCGGGTCCCCCCCCACCGTCGGGCCACCCGGGTCCCCCCCCACCGTCGGGCCACCCGGGTCCCCCCCCACCGTCGGGCCACCCGGGTCCCCCCCCACCGTCGGGCCACCCGGGTCCCCCCCCACCGTCGGGCCACTCGGGTCCCCCCCACCGTCGCTCCACGCCGGTACCATATAGGTAACTATGATCCAGTCAGTTTAGCCTCGGTGGTGGGGATACTTTTAGAAACGATAATTCGGGACTGAATTAGCCTGGACAAGTGTGGATTGATTAGGGAAAGCAAGCATGGATTTGTTAAAGGCAAATCATGTCTAACTAACTTGATTGAGTTTTTTGATAAGGTAACAGAGAGGGTAGATAAGAACATAAGAAATAGGAGCAGGAGTAGGCCATTCGGCCCCTCGAGCCTGCTCTGCCATTCAATCAGATCATGGCTAATCTTTGACCTCAACTCCACTTTCCCGCCTGATCCCCATATCCCTTGATTCCCCTCGAGTCCAAAGATGAGGGCAATGCAGTTGATGTGGTGTATATGGACTTTCAAAAGGTGTTTGATAAAGTGCCGCATGGTCGGCTTATCATCAAGATTGCGGCCCGTGGAATAAAGGGGGCAGTAGCAACATGGATACAGAATTGGCTGAATGACAGGAAACAGAGAGTAGTGGTGAACGGTTGTTTTTTGGACTGGAGGGAGGTGTACAGTGGTGTTCCCCAGGGGTCAGTGCTGGGACCACTGCTTTTCTTGATATATATTAATGACTTGGACTTGGGTGTACAGGGCACAATTTCCAAATTTGCAGATGGCACAAAACTTGGAAGTGTAGTGAACAGTGAGGAGGATAGTGATAGACTTCAAGAGGATATAGACAGGCTGGTGGAATGGGCGGACACGTGGTCGATGAAATTTAACGAAGAAAAATGAGAATTGATACATTTCGGTAGGAAGAACGAGGAGAGGCAAAATAAACTGGAGGGCACAACTCTAAAAGGGGTACAGGAACAGAGAGATCTGGGGGTATATGTGCACAAATCGTTGAAGGTGGCAGGACAGATTGAGAAAGTGGTTTAAAAAAGCATACGGGATCCTGGGCTTTATAAATAGAGGCATAGAGTACAAAAGTATGGAAGTCATGATGAACCTTTATAAAACACTGGTTCGGCCACAACTGGAGTATTGTGTCCCGTTCTGGGCACCGCACTTTAGGAAAGATGTGAAGGCCTTAGAGAGGGTGCAGAGGAGATTTACTAGAATGATTCCAGGGATGAGGGACTTTAGTTATGTGGATAGACTGGAGAAGCTGGGGTTATTCTCCTTGGAACAGAGAAGGTTGAGAGGAGATTTGATCGAGGTATTCAAAATCATGAAGGGTCCAGACAGAGTAGATAGAGAGAAACTGTTCCCATTGGTGGAAGGGTCAAGGACCAGAGGACACAGATTTAAGGTGATTGGCAAAAGAACCAAAGGTGACATGAGGAAAAACTTTTTTACACAGTGAGTGGTTAGGATCTGGAATGCACTGCCCGAGGGGGTGGTGGAGGCAGATTCAATCATGGCCTTCAAAAGGAAACTGGATAAGTACTTGAAAGGAAAAAATTTGCAGAGCTCCGGGGATAGGGCGGGGGAGTGGGACTAGCTGGATTGCTCTTGCAGAGAGCCGGCACGGACTCGATGGGCCGAATGCCCCTGTTCATGGTGGATCAAATGACTGCAATTCTCCTTTTTTGTAACAGATCTTCGAATTCCTTTGATGTGGAAAGACACTGATTACTTCAAAAATAAAGGAGGTGAGTGTGAAATCAGTTCCGGAGAGGCCGATCATTGACATTCCTCTTTCCATTGCTTTTCGAGGTTTCTCTTTGTTCCAACATTGTTTATATCATTCCCAAAGTGTGAAGCTTCACTCCCCACCCCCCGCCCCCCCCCCCAACCCCATATTAATATTGAAAACAAGGCATGAGAAATGCCATCACCCGACCAAGCTGTCTGGACAGGGACTCTCCCCAACGCCAGAGTGCTGTCAGCCACATTCTGCTGGAAAGCACCAAATTCCTCTCCGACCATGGAGACGGAGTGATTCAGGAACAAGGTGGAGGAATACCCATAACCCCACATTGTGTGAGTTCGACACAACACTGTCTTCCACTGTCCTGCCATTTGAGCTGATCAGAAAGAGCCAACGTGGAAATGTAAAGTGTAGGTCGTGTCCAACGAATCTGATTGAATTTTATGAGGAAGTAACTGTAGAAGTGGTGAGGGGAATGTCTATCGATGTAGTTTATATGGACTTCCAGAAGGCATTTGATAAGGTTCCACATAAAAAACTGTGAGCTCAAATTGAAGCTCATGAAATTGAAGGCAAATTATTGCCCTGGTTAGGAGATTGGTTAGGGTGAAAGACAGAGAGTGGGGGTGATGGGGATGTACTTGAATTGGAAGGAAGTGACTAGTGATGTCCCACAAGGAGCTGTGATGAGGCCTCAACTATTCACTGTTTATTAGTGACTTAAATAACATACAAAAAAGCAAAAAATGGCACAGATCCTGGCGAATGGGAAAGATACAAAGATCAACAAAGGGTCACAAAACAGATAGTAAGAGCTACAAGAAGAGAGTATGAAAAGAAACTTGCAAGGGATATCAAAACCAATACGAAGAACTTTTATAGTTACATTAGGAAAAAGCGGGTGGTCAGGAGCAGTGTTGGCCCCTTAAAAACTGAAAGTGGGGATATTGTCATTGACAATGGGGAAATGGCAGACATGTTGAACAATTATTTTGCGTCAGTATTTACAGTAGAAAAAGAGGATAGCATGCCGGAAATCCCAAGAAAACTAATATTGAATCGGGGACAGGGACTCAATAAAATTAACATAAGTAAAACAACAGTAATGAAGAAAATAATAGCACTAAAGAGTGACAAATCCCCAGGACCAGATGGTTTCCATCCCAGGGTTTTAAAGGAAGTAGGTGAGCACATTGCAGATGCCCTAACTATAATCTTTCAAAGTTCTCTAGATTCAGGAACTGTCCCTCTGGATTGGAAAATTGCACATCACTCCGCTTTTTAAGAAAAGAGAGAGAGAGAGGGAAACCAGGGAATTATAGACCAGTTAGCCTAACATCTGTTGTGGGGAAAATGCTGGAGTCTATAATTAAGGATAGGGTGACTGAACACCTCGAGAATTTTCAGTTAATCAGAGAGAGCCAGCATGGATTTGTGAAAGGTAGGTCGTGCCTGACAAACCTGATTGAATTTTTTGAAGAGGTGATTAAAGTAGTGGACAGGGGAATGTCAATGAATGTTATTGATATGGACTTCCAGAAGGCATTTGATAAGGTCCCACATAAGAGACTGTTAGCTAAGATAGAAGCCCATGGAATCGAGGGAAAAGTACGGACTTGGTTAGGAAGTTGGCTGAGCGAAAGGCGACAGAGAGTAGGGATAATGGGAAGGTACTCACATTGGCAGGATGTGACTAGTGGAGTCCCGCAGGGATCTGTCTTGGGGCCTCAATTATTCACACTATTTATTAACGACTTAGATGAAGGCATAGAAAGTCTCATAGAATCATAGAAGTTTACAACATGGAAACAGGCCCTTCGGCCCAACATGTCCATGTCGCCCAGTTTATACCACTAAGCTAGTCCCAATTGCCTGCACTTGGCCCATATCCCTCTATACCCATCTTACCCATGTAACTGTCCAAATGCTTTTTAAAAGACAAAATTGTACCCGCCTCTACTACTGCCTCTGGCAGCTCGTTCCAGACACTCACCACCCTTTGAGTGAAAAAATTGCCCCTCTGGACCCTTTTGTATCTCTCCCCTCTCACCTTAAATCTATGCCCCCTCGTTTTTGACTCTCCTACCTTTGGGAAAAGATTTTGACTATCTACCTTATCTATGCCCCTCATTATTTTATGGACTTCTATAAGATCACCCCTTAACCTCCTACTCTCCAAGGAAAAAAGTCTCAGTCTATCCAACCTCTCCCTATAGGTCAAACCATCAAGTCCCGGTAGCATCCGAGTAAATCTTTTCTGCACTCTTTCTAGTTTAGTAATATCCTTTCTATAATAGGGTGACCAGAACTGTACACAGTATTCCAAGTGTGGCCTGACTAATGCCCTGTACAACTTCAACAAGACATCCCAACTCCTGTATTCAATGTTCTGACCAATGAAACCAAGCATGCTGAATGCCTTCTTCACCACCCTATCCACCTGTGACTCCACTTTCAAGGAGCTATGAACCTGTACTCCCAGATCTCTTTGTTCATATCTAAGTTTGCCGATGACACAAAGATTGGTGGCATTGTAAGCAGTGTAGATGAAATTACAAAGCGATATTGATAGATTTGGTGAATGGGCAAAACTGTGGCAAATGGAATTCAATGTAGACAAATGTGAGGTCATCCACTTTGGATCAAAAAAGGACAGAACAGGGTACTTTCTAAATGGTAAAAAGTTACAAACAGTGGATGTCCAAAGGGACTTAGGGGTTCAGGTACATCGATCATTGAAGTGTCATGAACAGGTGCAGAAAATAATCAAGAAGGTTAATGGAATGCTGGCCTTTATATCTCGAGGACTGGAGTACAAGGGGGCAGAAGTTATGCTGCAGCTATACAAAACCCTGGTTAGACCGCACCTGGAGTACTGTGAGCAGTTCTGGGCACCGCACCTTCGGAAGGACATATTGGCCTTGGAGGGAGTGCAGCGCAGGTTTACTAGAATGATACCCGGACTTCATGGGTTAAGTTATGAGGAGCGATTACACAAATTGGGGTTGTATTCTCTCGAGTTTCGAAGGTTAAGGGGTGATCTGATCGAAGTTTATAAGATATTAAGGGGAACGGATAGGGTGGATAGAGAGAAACTATTTCTGCTGGTTGGCGATTTTAGGAGTTGGGGGCACAGTCTAAAAATTAGAGCCAGACCTTTCAGGAGTGAGATTAGAAAACATTTCTACACACAAAGGGTTGTAGAAGTTTGGAACTCTCTTCCGCAAACGGCAATTGATACTAGCTCAATTGCTAAATTTAAATCTGAGGTAGATAGCTTTTTGGCAACCAAAGGTATTAAGGGATATGGGCCAAAGGCAGGTAAATGGAGTTAGATCACAGATCAGCCATGATCTTATCAAATGGCGGAGCAGGCACGAGGGGCTGAATGGCCGACTCCTGTTCCTGTGTTCCTATGTTTATAATAGGGAGCCATATATCCAAGTTTACAAATGACACAAAAGATTGGTGGCATAGTAAGTAGTGTAGACGGGAGTATAAAATTAGGAAGCGACTTTAATCGATTAAGTGAGTGGGCAAAACTGTGAGAGAGATTTAGGGGTCTATGTACACAGATCTAAAAATAATCAGAAAGGCTAATGGAATGTTAACCTATATAACTGGAGGGCTAGAATATAAAGGGGAGGAAGTTTTGCTACAGCTATACAAAGCCCTCGTTATACCACATCAGCAGCACTGTGTACTGGTCTGGGCACTGCATCTTCGAAAGGATATCTTGGCCTTGGAAGGAGTGCAGTGCAGATTCACCAGAATGTTTAGTGTGGTATGCATTAATGATATAGACCTAAACGTAGGGGGCATGATGAAGAAGTTTGCAGATGATACAAAGATAGGCCGTGTGGTTGATAGTGAGGAGGAAAGCTGTAGACTGCAGGAAGATATCAATGGACTGGTCAGGTGGGCAGAAAAGAGGCAAATGGAGTTCAAACGGGAGAAGTGTGAGGTAATGCATTTGGGGAGAGCAAACAAGGCAAGGGAGAGAGGGGTGGGGGGAGAGGGAGAGAGGGGTGGGGGGAGAGGGAGAGAGGGGTGGGGAGAGAGGGAGAGAGGGGTGGGGGGAGAGGGAGAGAGGGGTGGGGGGAGAGGGAGAGAGGGGTGGGGAGAGAGGGGTGGGGAGAGAGGGGTGGGGGGAGAGGGGTGGGGGGAGAGGGGTGGGGAGAGAGGGGTGGGGGGAGAGGGAGAGAGGGGTGGGGGGAGAGGGAGAGAGGGGTGGGGGGAGAGGGAGAGAGGGGTGGGGGGAGAGGGAGAGAGGGGTGGGGGGAGAGGGGTGGGGAGAGAGGGGTGGGGGGAGAGGGGTGGGGAGAGAGGGGTGGGGAGAGAGGGGTGGGGAGAGAGGGGTGGGGGGAGAGGGGTGGGGGGAGAGGGGTGGGGGGAGAGGGGTGGGGGGAGAGGGGTGGGGAGAGAGGGAGGGTGGGGGAGAGAGGGAGAGAGGGGTGGTGGGGGAGAGAGGGAGAGAGGGGTGGGGAGAGAGGGAGAGAGGGGTGGTGGGGGAGAGAGGGGTGGTGGGGGAGAGAGGGGTGGGGGGGAGGGGTGGGGGGGAGGGGTGGGGGGAGGGGGAGAGAGGGGTGGGGGGAGGGGGAGAGAGGGGTGGGGGGAGGGGTGGGGGGAGGGGGAGAGAGGGGTGGGGGAGAGGGGGAGAGAGGGGTGGGGGGGAGGGGTGGGGGGAGGGGGAGAGAGGGGTGGGGGGGGGGGGAGAGAGGGGTGGGGGAGGGGTGGGGGAGAGGGGTGGGGTGGGGTGGGGGGAGAGAGGGGTGGGGTGGGGGGAAGAGAGGGGTGGGGTGGGGGGAGGGGGAGAGGGAGAGAGCTGGGGGAGGGGTGGGGGGGAGGGAGAGGGGTGGGGGGGAGAGAGGGGTGGGGGGGAGGGGGGAGAGAGGGGGGGGTGGGGGGAGGGGTGGGGTGGGAGAAAGGGGTGGGGGAGAGGGGGGAGAGAGGGGTGGGGGAGAGGGGGGAGAGAGGGGTGGGGGGAGGGGGAGAGAGGGGTGGGGTGGGGGGAGAGAGGGGTGGGGGGAGAGAGGGGTGGGGTGGGGGGAGAGGGAGAGGGAGAGAGCTGGGGGAGGGGTGGGGGGAGGGAGAGGGTCAGGGTCTTCTTGCTGTCTCTGGTGTCACTGACCCTTGTGTTCTCTGCAGATTCCCATCGGTATGCCGTGTTCTGCTTGCTGCAGATTGGCTGTGACATTTATGACACAGAGATGGTGATCGCGGATCGAACGATGACGGATATTTGTTTTCAAACTGGGTTTGTGTTGTAAGTAAAAAAAACTGGGCTTCCCGGGTCGACAAATCAAATGACTTTCAGATCTGATTGAGCAGTGAAGGCAAAGGGCAGAGTAATGAGGGAGAGTTACACACCAGGAACAGTAACAAAGGACTGTTACTCAGGGAGTAATGAGGGAGAGTTACACACCAGGAGCAGTAACAAAGGACTGTTACTCAGGGGGAGCAATGAGGGAGAGTTACACACCAGGAGCAGTAACAAAGGACCGTTACTCAGGGGGAGTAATGAGGGAGAGTTACACACCAGGAGCAGTAACAAAGGACCGTTACTCAGGGGGAGTAATGAGGGAGAGTTACACACCAGGAGCAGTAACAAAGGACCGTTACTCAGGGAGTAATGAGGGAGAGTTACACACCAGGAGCAGTAACAAAGGACTGTTACTCAGGGAGTGGTGAGGGAGAGTTACACACCAGGAGCAGTAACAAAGGACTGTTACTCAGGGAGTAATGAGGGAGAGTTACACACCAGGAGCAGTAACAAAGGACCGTTACTCAGGGAGTAATGAGGGAGAGTTACACACCAGGAGCAGTAACAAAGGACTGTTACTCAGGGAGTAATGAGGGAGAGTTACACACCAGGAGCAGTAACAAAGGACCGTTACTCAGGGGGAGTAATGAGGGAGAGTTACACACCAGGAGCAGTAACAAAGGACCGTTACTCAGGGGGAGTAATGAGGGAGAGTTACACACCAGGAGCAGTAACAAAGGACCGTTACTCAGGGAGTAATGAGGGAGAGTTACACACCAGGAGCAGTAACAAAGGACTGTTACTCAGGGAGTGATGAGGGAGAGTTACACACCAGGAGCAGTAACAAAGGACCGTTACTCAGGGAGTAATGAGGGAGAGTTACACACCAGGAGCAGTAACAAAGGACTGTTACTCAGGGAGTAATGAGGGAGAGTTACACACCAGGAGCAGTAACAAAGGACTGTTACTCAGGGGGAGCAATGAGGGAGAGTTACACACCAGGAGCAGTAACAAAGGACCGTTACTCAGGGGGAGTAATGAGGGAGAGTTACACACCAGGAGCAGTAACAAAGGACCGTTACTCAGGGGGAGTAATGAGGGAGAGTTACACACCAGGAGCAGTAACAAAGGACCGTTACTCAGGGGGAGTAATGAGGGAGAGTTACACACCAGGAGCAGTAACAAAGGACCGTTACTCAGGGAGTAATGAGGGAGAGTTACACACCAGGAGCAGTAACAAAGGACTGTTACTCAGGGAGTAATGAGGGAGAGTTACACACCAGGAGCAGTAACAAAGGACCGTTACTCAGGGAGTAATGAGGGAGAGTTACACACCAGGAGCAGTAACAAAGGACTGTTACTCAGGGAGTAATGAGGGAGAGTTACACACCAGGAGCAGTAACAAAGGACCGTTACTCAGGGAGTAATGAGGGAGAGTTACACACCAGGAGCAGTAACAAAGGACTGTTACTCAGGGAGTAATGAGGGAGAGTTACACACCAGGAGCAGTAACAAAGGACTGTTACTTAGGGGGAGCAATGAGGGAGAGTTACACACCAGGAGCAGTAACAAAGGACCGTTACTCAGGGGGAGTAATGAGGGAGAGTTACACACCAGGAGCAGTAACAAAGGACCGTTACTCAGGGGGAGTAATGAGGGAGAGTTACACACCAGGAGCAGTAACAAAGGACCGTTACTCAGGGAGTAATGAGGGAGAGTTACACACCAGGAGCAGTAACAAAGGACCGTTACTCAGGGAGTAATGAGGGAGAGTTACACACCAGGAGCAGTAACAAAGGACTGTTACTCAGGGAGTAATGAGGGAGAGTTACACACCAGGAGCAGTAACAAAGGACTGTTACTCAGGGAGTAATGAGGGAGAGTTACACACCAGGAGCAGTAACAAAGGACTGTTACTCAGGGGGAGCAATGAGGGAGAGTTGCCAGCAGGAGCAGTAACAAGGGACAGTTACTCAGGGGGAGTAATGAGGGAGAGTTACACACCAGGAGCAGTAACAAGGGACTGTTACTCAGGGGGGAGTAATGAGGGAGAGTTACACACCATGAGCAGTAAAATGGGACTCTTACTCAGGGGGATTAATGAGGGAGTGTTACACACCGGGAGTAGTAACAAGGGACTGTTACTCAGGGGGAGTAATGAGGAAGAGTGACCACCAGGAGCAGTAACAAGGGACCCTTACTCAGGGACAGTAATGAGAGAGAGTTACACACCAGGAGCAGGAATGAGGGACTGTTACTCAGGGAGAGTAATGAGGGAGACTTACCACCAGTAGCAATAACAAGGGACTGTTACTCAGGGGGAGTAATGAGGGAAGAGTTACACACCAGGAGCAGTAACAAGGGACCCTTACTCAGGGGGAGTAATGAGGGAGAGTCACACACCAGGAACAGTGACAAGTGACCGTTACTCAGGGAGAGTAATGAGGGAGAGTTGCACACCAAGAGCAGTAAAACGGGACTGTTACTCAGGGGGAATAATTAGGGAGAGTTACCACCAGGAGCAGAAAGAAGGGACTGTTACTCAGGGGGAGTAATGACGGAGAGTTACACTCTGGGAGTAGTAACAAGGGACTGTTACTCATGGGGAGTCATGAGAGAGAGTGACCACCAGGAGCAGTGACAAGGGACCCTTACTCAGGGACAGTAATGAGAGAGAGTTACACACCAGGAGCAGTAACAAGTTACCCTTACTCAGGGGGAGTAATGAGGGAGAGTTACCACCAGGAGCAGGAATGAGGGACTGTTACTCAGGGGGAGTAATGACGGAGAGTTACCACCAGTCGCAGTAACAAGGGAACGTTACTCAGGGGGAGTAATGAGGGAGAGTTACACTCCAGGAACAGTAACAAGGGACCGTTACTCAGGGGGGAGTAATGAGGGAGAGTTGCCACCAGGAGCAGTAACAAGGGACTGTTACTCAGGGGGGAGTAATGAGGGAGCATTACCACAAGGAGCAGTAACAAGGGACCGTTACTCAGGGGGAGTAATGACGGAGAGTTACACACCAGGAACAATAACATAGGACCGTTACTCCGGGGGAGTAATGAGGGAGAGTTACACACCAGGAACAGAAGCAAGGGAACGTTTCTCTGGGGGAGTAATGAGGGAGAGTTACACACCAGGAGCAGTAACCAGGGACTGTCACTCAGGGGGAGTAATGAGGGAGAGTTACACTCCAGGAACAGTAACATGGGACCGTTACTCAGGGGGAGTAATGAGGGAGAGTTACACACCAAGATCAGTAAAACAGGACTCTGACTCAGGGGGAGTACTGAGGGAGAGTTACCACCAGGAGCACTAACAAGGGACTGTTACTCGGGGAGAGTTACCACCAGGAGCAGTAACAAGTTACCCTTACTCAGGGGGAGTAATGAGGGAGAGTGACCACCAGGAGCAGTGACAAGGGACTGTTACTCAGGGAGAGTAATGAGGGAGAGTTACCACCAGGAGCAGTAAAACAGGACTCTGACTCAGGGGGAGTACTGAGGGAGAGTTACCACCAGGAGCACTAACAAGGGACTGTTACTCGGGGAGAGTTACCACCAGGAGCAGTAACAAGTTACCCTTACTCAGGGGGAGTAATGAGGGAGAGTGACCACCAGGAGCAGTGACAAGGGACTGTTACTCAGGGAGAGTAATGAGGGAGAGTTACCACCAGGAGCAGTAACAAGGGACTGTTACTCAGTGGGGAGTAATGACAGAAAGTTACCACCAGCAGCAGTAACAAGTTACCGTTACTCGGGGAGTGATGAAGGGAGAGTTACGCACCAGCAGCAGTAACAAGGGACTGTTACTCAGGGAGAGTTACCACCAGGAGCAGTAACAAGTTACCCTTACTCAAGGGGACTAATGAGGGAGAGTGACCACCTGGAGCAGTAACAAGGGACTGTTACTCAGGGGGAGTAATGAGGGAGCATTACCACAAGGAGCAGTAACAAGGGACCGTTACTCAGGGGGAGTAATGAGGGAGAGTTACACACCAGGAGCAGTAACAAGGGACCGTTACGCAGGGGGAGTAATGAGGGAGAGTTACACACCAAGATCAGTAAAATGGGACTCTTACTCAAGGGGAGTACTGAGGGCGAGTTATCACCAGGAGCAGAAACAAGGGACTGTTACTCAGGGAGAGTTACCACCAGGAGCAGTAACAAGTTACCCTTACTTGGGGAGTAATGAGGGAGAGTGACCACCAGGAGCAGTAACGAGGGACTGTTACTCAGTGGGGAGTAATGAGGGAGAGTTACCACCAGGAGCAGTAACAAGGGACCGTTACTCAGGGAGAGTAATGAGGGAGCATTACCACAAGGAGCAGTAACAAGGGACCGTTACTCAGGGGGTGTAATGATGGAACGTTACCACCAGCAGCAGTAACAAGGGACCGTTACTCAGGGGGAATGATGAGGGAGAGTTACACACCAGCAGCAGTAACAAGGGACTGTTACTCAGGGGGAGTAATGAGGGAGAGTTACGACCAGGAGCAGTAACAAGGGACCGTTACTCAGGGGGAGTAATGAGGGAGAGTTGCCAGCAGGAGCAGTAACAAGGGACTGTTACTCAGGGGGAGTAATGAGGGAGAGTTACCACCAGTAGCAGTAACAAGGGACTGTTACTCAGGGGGAGTAATGAAGGAGAGTTACACACGAGGAGCAGTAACAAGGGACCATTACACAGGGGGAGTAATGAGGGAGAGTTATCACCAGGAGCAGTATCAAGGGACTGTTACTCAGGGGGAGTAATGAGGGAGAGTTACCACAAGGAGCATTAACAAGGGACCGTTACTCAGGAGGAGTAATGAGGGAGAGTTACCACCAGGAGCACCTGCTGCATCTGCATACTAACTTTTTGATCTTCTTGCACTAGGACCCCCAGATCCCTTTGTACTGCAGTACTTTCCAGTCTCTCGCCATTAAGAAAATAACTTGCTCTCTGATTTTTCCTGCCAAAGTGCATAACCTCACATTTTCCAATATTGTATTGCATCTGCCAAATCTCCGCCCACTCACCCAGCCTGTCTATATCCCCTTGTAGGTTTTTTATGTCCTCCTCACTCTCTACTTTCCCTCCGATCTTTGTATCATCTGCAAACTTTGATATGTTACACTCGGTCCCCTCCTCCAAATCGTTAATATAGATTGTAAAGAGTTGGGGACCCAGCACCGACCCCTGCGGAACACCACTGGCTACTGGTTGCCAGTCCGAGAATGAACCATTTATCCCAACTCTCTGCTTCCTGTTAGATAACCAATCCTCCACCCATGCCAGAATATTGCCCCCAATCCAGTGATTCTTTATCTTGAGCAATAATCTTTTATGTGGCACCTTGTCGAATGCCTTCTGGAAGTCTAAATACACGACGTCCACTGGTTCCCCTTTATCCACCCTGTACGTTATGTCCTCAAAGAACTCAAGCAAATTTGTCAGACATGACTTCCCCTTCATAAAGCCATGCTGATTTTGTCCTATTAAATTATGTTTATCTAAATGTTCCGTTACTGTCTCCTTAAGAATAGACTCCAAAATTTTACCCACCACAGATGTTAGGCTAACTGGTCTATAATTTCCAGCCTTCTGCCTACTACCCTTTTTAAATAACGGTGTTACATTAGCAGTTTTCCAATCTGCCGGGACCTTTGCCGAGTCCAGAGAATTTTGGAAAATTATTACCAAAGCATCCACAATCCCTACTGCCACTTCCCTCAAGACCCTAGGATGTAAGCCATCAGGTCCAGGGGATTTATCCGCTTTGAGTCCCATTAATTTACTGAGTACCAATTCCTTTGTGATTTTAATCATATTTAGCTCCTCCCCCCGTAGAGCCCCCTGTTTGTCCAGTGTTGGGATATTCTTAGTGTCCTCTACCGTAAAGACTGAAACAAAATATTTGTTCAGCATTTTTGCCATCTCCATGTTTCCCACCATTAATTTCCCGGTCTCATCCTCTAAGGGACCTACGTTTGCCTTAGCCACCCCTTTTCTTTTTATATAACTGTAGAAACTCTTGCTATCTGTTTTTATATTTTTTGCTAATTTATTTTCATAATCTATCTTCCCTTTCTTAATCAATCCTTTAGTTACTTTTTGCTGTCTTTTGAAGACTTCCCAATCTTCTATCCTCCCACTAAGTTTGGCTACCTTATATGTCCTTGTTTTTAGTCGGATACTATCCTTAATTTCTTTACTGAGCCACGGATGGCTGTCATTTCTTTCACACCCTTTTTTCCTCAGTGGAATATATATTTTTTGAAAGTTGTAAAATAACTCCTTAAATGAACACCACTGCTCATGTACCGTCTTACCCTTTAATCTATTTTCCCAGTCCACTTTAATCAATTCCGCTCTCATACCATCATAGTCTCCTTTATTCAAGCTCAGTACGCTTGTTTAAGAACCAACCTTCACACCCTCTAATTGGATATGGGATGCAACCATGTTATGGTCACTCATTCCAAGGGGATCCTTAACTAGGACATTATTAATTAATCCTGGCTCATTACACAGGACCAGGTCCAAGGTTGCCTGCCCCCTTGTAGGATCAGTTACATACTGCTCAAGAAATCCATCCCTGATGCACTCAATGAACTCTTCCTCAAGGCTGCCCTGCCCAATTTGATTTGTCCAGTTAATATGATAGTTAAAATCCCCCATAATTATGGCTGTTCCCTTATTACATGCCCAGACTATTTCCTGATTAATACTTCTTCCAGCAGAGTTGCAACTATTAGGAGGCCTATATACTACGCCCACTTGTGTTTTTTTCCCCTTATTATTCCTTGTCTCTACCCAAACTGTTTCATTATCCTGATCCTTTGTCCCAATATCATTTCTCTGTATTACAGTAATTCCTTCCTTTATTAACATAGCCACCCCACCTCCCCTTCCTTCCTGCCTGTCCTTCCTGATTGTTAAATACCCTGGCATATTTAATTCCCAGTCGTTGTCACCCTGCAGCCATGTTTCTGTATTGGCCACAAGATCATACCCATACGTAGTTATTTGTGCCGTTAACTCGTCCATTTTGTTACGAATGCTACGTGCATTCAGATAAAGAACTTTCAAATATGTTTTGTGACACTTAGTTCCTGCTTTTTCCTTTTTTAACACTTCACCTTTTACTCCATACCTTCTGTCCCTTCCTGTTACGCTTTCCTCTCTCTCCCTGCTCAGGTTCCCAACCCCCTGCCACAGCTTTGATGCTGGGTGAATCGCCTTGCGCCTTCTAGTTTTTATTTTATCTGTCGTGCCTAAAGTACACTTTCTGTTGCTCTACGCTTTTCCCTTTCACTTGTTCTTGAACAACTGTTTGTCCCAGGGCGAGTAATGAGAGAGAGTGCAGAAAAGATTTACTAGGATGCTACCGGGACTTGATAGTTTGACTTATAGGGAGAGGTTGGATAGACTGAGACTTTTTTCCCTGGAGAGTAGGAGGTTTAGGGGTGATCTTATAGAAGTCTATAAAATAATGAGGGGCATAGATAAGGTAGATAGTCAAAATCTTTTACCAAAGGTCGGGGAGTCTATAACGAGGGGGCATAGATTTAAGGTGAGAGGGGAGAGATACAAAAGGGTCCAGAGGGGCAATTTTTTCACTCAAAGGGTGGTGAGTGACTGGAACGAGCTGCCAGAGGCAGTAGTAGAGGCGGGTACAATTTTGTCTTTTAAAAAGCATTTGGACAGTTACATGGGTAAGATGGGTATAGAGGGATATGGGCCAAGTGCAGGCAATTGGGACTAGATTAGTGGTATAAACTGGGCGACATGGACATGTTGGGCCGAAGGGCCTGTTTCCATGTTGTAAACTTCTATGATTCTATGATTCTAGTTACCACCAGGAGCAGTAACAAGGGACCGTTACTCAGGGGGAGTATTGAGGGAGAGTTACCACCAGGAGCAGTAACAAGGGGCTGTAACTCTGGGGGAGTATTGAGGGAGAGTTACCACCAGGAGTCGTAACAAGGGCAGTAATGAGGGAGAGTTACACACGAGGAGCCATAACAAGAGATCGTTAGGGAGTAATGAGGGAGAGTTACACTCGAGGGACAGTAACGACGGACTGTTACTCAGGGGGAGTAAGAATCATCAAAAGTTTACGGCACAGAAGGAGGCCATTCGGCCCATCGTGTCCGCGCCGGCTGAGCAACAAGCCACCCAGCCTCATCCCACTTTCCTGCACTTGGTCCGTAGCCCTGCAGGTCACGGCTCTTCAGGGGCACATCCAGGGAATTTTTAAATGAGTTGAGGGTTTCTGCCTCTCCCACCCTCTCAGGCAGTGAGTTCCAGACTCCCACCACCCTCTGGGTGAAAACATTTCTCCTCAGCTCCCCTCGAATCCTTCCACCAATCACTTTAAATCTATGCCTCCTGGTTATTGACCCTTCTGCTAAGAGAAATAGGTCCTTCCTATCCACTCTATCTAGGCCCCTCATAATTTTATACACCTCAATTGAATCTCCCCTCAGCCTCCTCTGTTCCAAGGAAAACAACCCCAGCCTATCCAATCTTTCCTCATAGCTAAAATTCTCCAGTCCTGGCAACATCCCCGTAAATCTCCTCTGCACCCTCTCGAGTGCAATCACATCCTTCCTGTAATGTGGTGACCAGAACTGTGCTCAGTACTCAAGCTGTAGCCTAACTAGTGTTTTATACAGTTCCAGCATAACCTCCCTGCTTTTATATTCTATGCCTCGGCTAATAAAGGAAAGTATTCCTTATGCCTTTTTAACCACCTTATCTACCTGTCCTGCTACCTTCAGGGATCTGTGGACATGCACTCCAAGGTCCCTCACTTCCTCTACACCTCTCAGTATCCTCCCATTTATTGTGTATTCCCTTGCCTTGTTTGCCCTCCCCAAATGCATTACCTCACACTTCTCCGGATTGAACTCCATTTGCCTCTTTTCTGCCCACCTGACCAGTCCATTGATATCTTCCTGTAGTCTACAGCTTTCCTCCTCACTATCAACCACACGGCCTATCTTTGTGTCATCTGCAAATTTCTGAATCATGCCCCCTACGTTTAAGTCCAAATCGTTAATGTGTACGACAAAAAGCAAAGGACCTCGTACCGAGCCCTACGGAACCCCACTGGAAACAGCCTTCCAGTCACAAAAACACCCGTCAACCATTACCCTTTGCTTCCTGCCACTGAGACAATTTTGGATCCAATTTGCCACATTCCCTTGGATCCCATGGGCTTTTACTTTTTTGACCAATCTGCCATGTGGGACCTTGTCTAAAGCCTTGCTAAAATCCATGTAGACCACATCAAAAGTGCTCCCCTCATCGACCCTCCTTGTCACCGCCTCAAAAAATTCAATCAAGTTAATCAGACATGACCTTCCCCTAACAAATCCGTGCTGACTGTCCTTGATTAGTCCGTGCCTTTCTAAGTGACAGTTTATCCTGTCCCTCACAATTGATTCCAATAATTTGCCCACCACCGAGGTGAGATTGACTGGCCTGGAATTACTCGGTCTGTCCCTCGCTCCCTTTTTAAACAACGGTACAACGTTAGCAGTCCTCCAATCCTCCGGCACCACGCCTGTATCCAGTTAAGTTTGGAAAATGATGGTCAGAGCCTCCGCTATTACCTCCCTGGCTTCTTTTAACAGCCTGGGATACATTTCATCCGGGCCTGGCGATTTATCCACTTTCGAAGATGCTGATCCCCTTAATATTTCCTCTCTCACTATGTTTATCCCAATCCAATATTTCACACTCCTCCTCCTTAACTTCAATCCCTGTATCATCCCTCTCCTTTGTGAAGACAGATGCAAAGTATTCATTAAGAACCATCCCCACATCTTCCACCTCCACACATAGTTTACCTTTTTGTCTCTAATAGGCCCGACTCTTTCCTTAATTATCCTCTTGCTCTTAATGTATTCATAAAACATCTTTGGGTTTTCCTTGATTTTACCTGCTAATATTTTTTCATGCCCTCTCTTTACTTTCCTAATTTCCTTTTTAAATTCACCCCTGCACTTTCTATACTCTAAGCTTTACGTAGTATCGAGTTCCCGGGGTCGATCATAGGCTT
The DNA here is from genome assembly GCF_035084215.1 of Heptranchias perlo. Taxonomy (NCBI): domain Eukaryota; kingdom Metazoa; phylum Chordata; class Chondrichthyes; order Hexanchiformes; family Hexanchidae; genus Heptranchias; species Heptranchias perlo. Next base: position 508,377 of record NC_090325.1, on the reverse strand, counting down.
TCTTTTCACATCGAAACAGAAAAACAGAAGCAAGAGTCGGCCATTCGGCCCTTCGGCCCTGCTCCGCCATTCAAAATGATCATGGCTGATCGTCTAACTCAGTACCCCGTTCCCGCTTTTTCCCCCTATCCCTTTAGCATTAAGAAAAATATGTATCTCCTTCCTGAATACATCTAATGACTTGGCCTCCATTGCCTTCAGTGCTAGAGAATTCCACAGGTTCACCACCCTCTGAGTGAAGAAATTTCTCCTCATCTCGGTTCCAAATGGCATACCCCGTATCCTGAGACTGTGACCCCTGGTTCTGGACTCCCCAGCCATCGGGAACATCCTCCCTGCATCTCGTCTGTCCAGTCCTGTTCGAATTTTATATGTTTCAATGAGATCACCTCTCATTCTTCTAAACTTGAGTGAATATAGGCCTAGTCGACCCAATCTCTCCTCGTACTTCGGTCCTGCCATCCCAGGAATCAGTCTGGTAAACCTTCATTGCACTCCCTCCATGGCAAGGACATCCTTCCTCAGATAAGGAGACCAAAACTGCACACAATACTCTAGATGTGGTCTCACCAAGGCCCTGTACAACTGCAGTAAGACATCCCTGCTCCTGTACTCAAATCCTCTTGCAATGAAGGCCAACATACCATTCGCCTTCCCAACTGCTTGCTGCACCTGATTGCTCGCTTTCAGCGACTGGTGTACAAGGACACCCAGGTCTCGTTGCACCTCCCCTTTTCCCAATCTATCACCATTCAGATAATAATCTGCCTTTCTGTTTTTACAACCAAAGTGGATAACCTCACATTTATCCACGTTATACTGCATCTGCCATGTTCTTGCCCACTCACCCAACTTGTCTAAATCACATTGGAGCCTCTTTGCATCCTCCTCACAGCTCACATTCCACCCCAGCTTTGTGTCATCTGCAAACTTGGAAATGTTACATTTAGTTCCCTCATCCAAATCATTGATATATATTGTGAATAGCTGGGGCCCAAGCACTGATCCCTGCGGTACCCCACTAGTCACTGCCTGTCACCCGGAAAAAGACCCGTTTATTCCTACTCTCTGTTTCCTGTCTGTCAACCAATTCTCAATCCATGCCAGTATATTCCCCCCAATCCCATGTGCTTTAATTTTGCACACGAACCTCTTGTGTGGGACCTTATCAAAAGCCTTCTGAAAATCCAAGTACACCACATCCACTGGTTCTCCCCTATCTATTCTACTAGTTACAGCCTCAAAAAACTCCAGTAGATATGTTACGCATGATTTCCCTTTCATAAACCCATGCTGACTTTATCCAATCCCGTTAATGCCTTCCAAGTGTTCTGTTATCACATCTTTTATAATAGACTCTAGTATTTTCCCCACTACTGATGTTAGGCTAACCGATCTGTAATTCCCTGTTTTTTCTCTCCCTCCTTTTTAAATAGTGGGATTACATTTGCCACCCTCCAATCTGTAGGAGCTGTTCCAGAGTCTATAGAATTTTGGAAGATGATCACCAATGCATCCACTATTTCCAGGGCCACTTCCTTTAGTACTCTGGGATGTAGATTATCAGGCCCTGGGGATTTGTCCGCCTTTAGCCCCATTAATTTCGCTCGCACTATTTTTTTTACGAATACTGGTTTCCTTCAGTTCCTCCCTCTCAATAGACCCTTGGTTCCCTAACATTTCTGGCAGGTTATTTGTGTCCTCCTTTGTGAAGACAGAACCAAAGTATGTGTTTAATTGTTCTGCCATTTCTTTGTTCCCCATTATAATTTCCCCCATTTCTGACTGTAAGGGACCGACATTTGCCTTCACTAATCTTTTTCTCTTGACATATTTATAGAAACTTTTACAGTCAGTTTTTATGTTCCCTGCTAGTTTATTCTCATACTCTATTTTTCCCCTCTTAATCTATCTCTTTGTTCTACTTTACTGAATTCTGAAGTTCTCCCAATCCTCAGGCTTGCCGCTTTTTCTGGCAATTTTATATGTCTCCTCTTTGGATCTCATACTGTCCCTAATTTCTTTTGTAAGCCACGGTTGAGCCACCTTTCCTGTTTTATTTTTGCGCCAGACAGGAATGAATAATTGTTGTAATTCCTGCACATGTTCTTTAAATATTAGCCATTGCCTAGCCACCTGGTCCTGTGTAATGAGTCAGGATTAATTAATAATGTCCTAGTTAAGGATCCCCTTGGAACGAGCGACCACAACATGGTTGAATTCCATATCCAATTAGAGGGTGAGAAGGTTGATTCTCAAACAAGCGTACTGAGCTTGAATAAAGGAGACTATGATGGTATGAGAGCGGAATTGATTAAAGTGGACTGGGAAAATAGATTAAAGGGTAAGACGGTACATGAGCAGTGGTGTTCATTTAGGGAGTTATTTTACAACTTTCAAAATAAATATATTCCACTGAGGAAAAAAGGGTGTAAAAGAAATGACAGCCACCCGTGGCTAAGTAAAGAAATCAAGGATAGTATCCGACTAAAAACAAGGACATATAAGGTAGCCAAACTTTGTGAGAGGATAGAAGATTGGGAATTCTTCAAAAGACAGCAAAAAGTAACTAAAGGATTGATTAAGAAAGGGAAGTTAGATTATGAAAAGAAATTCGCAAAAAATATAAAAACAGATAGCAAGAGTTTCTATAGTTATATAAAAAGAAAAAGGGTGGCTAAGGCAAACATAGGTCCCTTAGAGGATGAGACCGGGAAATTAATGGTGGGAAACATGGAGATGGCAAAAATGCTGAACAAATATTTTGTTTCGGTCTTTACAGTAGAGGACACCAAGAATATCCCAACACTGGACAAACAGGGGACTCTCGGGGGGGAGGAGCTAAATACGATTAAAATCACTCAGGAGATGGTACTCAGTAAAATAATGGGACTCAAGGCGGATAAATCCCCTGGACCTGATGGCTTCCATCCTAGGGTCTTGAGGGAAGTGGCAGTAGGGATTGTGGATGCTTTGGTGATAGTTTTCCAAAATTCCCTGGACTCAGGAGAGGTCCCGGCAGATTGGAAAACTGCTAATGTAACACCGTTATTTAAAAAGGGTAGTAGGCAGAAGGCTGGAAATTATAGGCCAGTTAGCTTAACATCTGTGGTGGGTAAAATTTTGGAGTCTATTATTAAGGAGACAGTAACGGAACATTTAGATAAGCATAATTTAATAGGACAAAGTCAGCATGGCTTTATGAAGGGGAAGTCATGTCTGACAAATTTGCTTGAGTTCTTCGAGGATATAACGTATAGGGTGGATAAAGGGGAACCAGTGGACATAGTGTATTTAGACTTCCAGAAGGCATTCGACAAGGTGCCACATAAAAGATTATTACTTAAGATAAAAAATCACAGGATTGGGGGTAATATTCTGGCATGGGTGGAGGATTGGTTATCGAACAGGAAGCAGAGAGTTGGGATAAATGGTTCATTTTCGGACTGGCAACCAGTAACCAGTGGTGTTCCACAGGGGTCGGTGCTGGGTCCCGAACTCTTTACAATCTATATTAACGATTTGGAGGAGGGGACCGAGTGCAACATATCAAAATTTGCAGATGATACAAAGATGGGAGGGAAAGTAGAGAGTGAGGAGGACATAAAAAACCTGCAAGGGGATATAGACAGGCTGGGTGAGTGGGCGGAGATTTGGCAGATGCAATATAATATTGGAAAATGTGAGGTTATGCACTTTGGCAGGAAAAATCAGAGAGCAAGTTATTTTCTTAATGGCGAGAGACTGGAAAGTACTGCAGTACAAAGGGATCTGGGGGTCCTAGTGCAAGAAAATCAAAAAGTTGGTATGCAGGTGCAGCAGGTGATCAAGAAAGCCAACGGAATGTTGGCTTTTATTGCTCGGGGGATAGAATATAAAAACAAGGAGGTATTGCTGCAGTTATATAAGGTATTGGTGAGACCGCACCTGGAATACTGCATACAGTTTTGGTCTCCATACTTAAGAAAAGACATACTTGCTCTCGAGGCAGTACAAAGAAGGTTCACTCGGTTAATCCCGGGGATGAGGGGGCGGACATATGAGGAGAGGTTGAGTAGATTGGGACTCTACTCATTGGAGTTCAGAAGAATGAGAGGCGATCTTATTGAAACATATAAGATTGTGAAGGGTCTTGATCGGGTGGATGCAGTAAGGATGTTCCCAAAGATGGGTGAAACTAGAACTAGGGGGCATAATCTTAGAATAAGGGGCTGCTCTTTCAAAACTGAGATGAGGAGAAACTTCTTCACTCAGAGGGTGGTAGGTCTGTGGAATTTGCTGCCCCAGGAAGCTGTGGAAGCTACATCATTAGATAAATTTAAAACAGAAATAGACAGTTTCCTAGAAGTAAAGGGAATTCGGGGTTATGGGGAGCGGGCAGGAAATTGGACATGAAGCTGAGTTCGGATCGGTCAATGCCCTGTGGGTGGCGGAGAGGGCCCAGGGGCTATGTGGCCGGGTCCTGCTCCGACTTCTTGTGTTCTTTAGATTTGTGGTTGGAATCAGATCAGCCATGATCTTATTGAATGGCGGAGCAGGCTCGAGGGGCCGATTGGCCTACTCCTGCTCCAATTTCTTATGTTCTTATGTTCTTATGTTCTTTAGTAAAGTTCCCCAATCTATCATAGCCAACTCTCACCTCATACTTTCATAATTTCCTTTATTTAGATTCAGGACCCTAGTTTCGGATTCAACTACTTCACTCTCCATCTTAATGAGGAATTCCATCATGTTATGGTCACTCTTCCCCAAGGGACCTTGCACAACAAGATTGTTATTTAATCCTTTCTCATTGCACAATACCCAGTCTGGGATCGCCTGTTCTCCAGTTGGTTCCTCAATGTATTGGTCTAGAAAACCATCACGTACACACTCCAGGAATTCCTCCCCCACAGTATTATTGCTATTTGGTTTGACCAATCTATATGTAGATTAAAGTCACCCATGATTATAGTTGTACCCTTCTTGCATGCGTCTCTAATTTCCTGTTTAATGCCCTCCCCGACATCTCCACGACTGTTTGGGGGCCTATAGACAACTCCCACCAACGTTTTCTGCCCCTTGGTGTTTCTTAGCTCCACCCATACAGATTCCACATCGTGATTTTCCGAGCCAATATCCTTCCTCACTGTTGCATTGATTTCCTCCTTTACGAACAATGCTACCCCACCTCCTTTCCCTTTTTGCCTGTCCTTCCTAAATATTGAATACCCCTGGATGTTCAGTTCCCATCCTTGGTCACCCTGCAGCCATGTCTCCGGAATCGCAACTATATCATAACCGTTAATATCTATCTGCGCTGTTAATTCATCGACCTTATTGTGAATGCTCCGCGCATTAAGACACAATGCCTTTAGACTTGTCTTTTTAAGATTGCTAGTCATCTTAGTTTTATTTTGCACGATGGCCCGATTTGTTTTTCGCCCTTGTTTCCTCTGCCTTCCACGATTGCTTCTTCCCTTTCTGTCTTTTGTTTCTATCCTTGTTTCCCCCTCCTCTGTCTCCCTGCTCAGGTTCCCATCTCCCTGCCATTCTAGTTTAAACATAACAACATAAGAAATAGGAGCAGGAGTAGGCCAATCGGCCCCTCGAGCCTGCTCCGCCATTCAATAAGATCATGGCTGATCTGATCCTAACCTCAAATCTAAATTCATGTCCAATTCCCTGCCCGCTCCCCGTAACCCCTAATTCCCTTTACTTCTAGGAAACTGTCCGTTTCTGTTTTAAATTTATTTAATGATGTAGCTTCCACAGCTTCCTGGGGCAGCAAATTTCACAGAACTACCACCCTCTGAGTGAAGAAGTTTCTCCTCATCTCAGTTTTGAACGAGCAGCCCCTTATTCTAAGATTATGCCCCCCAGTTCTAGTTTCACCCATCCTTGGGAACATCCTTACCGCATCCACCCGATCAAGCCCCTTCACAATCTTATATGTTTCAATAAGATCGCCTCTCATTCTTCTGAACTCCAATGAGTAGAGTCCCAATCTACTCAACCTCTCCTCATATGTCCGCCCCCTCATCCCAGGGATTAACTGAGTGAACCTTCTTTGTACTGCCTCGAGAGCAAGTATGTCTTTTCTTCAGTATGGACATCAAAACTGTATGTAGTATTCCAGGTGCGGTCTCACCAATACCTTATATAACTGCAGCAATACCTCCTTGTTTTTATATTCTATCCCCCGAGCAATAAAAGCCAACATTCCGTTGGCCTCCTTGATCACCTGCTGCACCTGCATACCAACTTTTTGATTTTCTTGCACTGGGAACCCCAGATCCCTTTGTGCTGCAGTATTTTCCAGTTTCTCGCCATTCAGATAATAACTTGCTCTCTGATTCTTCCTGCCAAAGTGCATAACCTCACATTTTCCAATATTGTATTGCATCTGCCAAATCTCCGCCCACTCACCCAGCCTGTCGATATCCCCTTGTAGGTTTTTTCTGTCCTCCTCACTCTCTACTTTCCCTCCCATCTTTGTATCATCTGCAAACTTTGATATGTTACACTCGGTCCCCTCCTCCAAATCGTTAATATAGATTGTAAAGAGTTCGGGACCCAGCACCGACCCCTGCGGAACACCACTGGCTACTGGTTGCCAGTCCGAGAATGAACCATTTATCCCAACTCTCTGCTTCCTGTTAGATAACCAATCCTCCACTCATGCCAGAATAATACCCCCAATCCAGTGATTCTTTATCTTGAGCAATAATCTTTTATGTGGCACCTTGTCGAATGCCTTCTGGAAGTCCAAATACACTACGTCCACTGGTTCCCCTTTATCCACCCTGTACGTTATGTCCTCAAAGAACTCAAGCAAATTTGTCAGACATGACTTCCCCTTCATAAAGCCATGCTGACTTCGTCCGATTAAATTATGTTTATCCAAATGTTCTGCGACTGTCTCCTTAATAATAGACTCCAAAATTTTACCCACCACAGATGTTAGGCTAACTGGTCGATAATTTCCAGCCTTCTGCCTACTACCCTTTTTAAATAAGGGTGTTACATTAGCAGTTTTCCAATCTGCCGGGACCTTTGCCGAGTCCAGAGAATTTTGGAAAATTAATACACAATCCCGACTGCCACTTCCCTCAAGACCCTAGGATGTAAGCCATCAGATCCAGGGGATTTATCCGCCTTGAGTCCCATTAATTTACTGAGTACCAATTCCTTAGTGATTTTAATCGTATTTAGCTCCTCCCCCCCAGAGCCCCCTGTTTGTCCAGTGTTGGGATATTCTTAGTGTCCTCTACCGTAAAGACTGAAACAAAATATTTGTTCAGCATTTTTGCCATCTCCATGTTTCCCACCATTAATTTCCCGGTCTCCTCCTCTAAGGGACCTACGTTTGCCTTAGCCACCCTTTTTCTTTTTATATAACTGTGGAAACTCTTGCTATCTGTTTTTATATTTTTTGCTAATTTATTTTCATAATCTATCTTCCCTTTCTTAATCAATCCTTTAGTTACTTTTTGCTGTCTTTTGAAGACTTCCCAATCTTCTATCCTCCCACTAAGTTTGGCTACCTTATATGTCCTTGTTTTTAGTCGGATACTATCCTTAATTTCTTTACTTAGCCACGGATGGCTGTCATTTCTTTTACACCCTTTTTTCCTCAGTGGAATATATATTTTTTGAAAGTTGTAAAATAACTCCTTAAATGAACACCACTGCTCATGTACCGTTTTACCCTTTAATCAATTCCGCTCTCATACCATCATAGTCTCCTTTATTCAAGCTCAGTACGCTTGTTTGAGAACCAACCTTCTCACCCTCCAATTGGATATGGAATGTAACCATGTTATGGTCACTCATTCCAAGGGGATCCTTAACTAGGACATTATTAATTAATCCTGGCTCATTACACAGGACCAGGTCCAAGGTTGCCTGCCCCCTTGTAGGATCAGTTACATACTGCTCAAGAAATCCATCCCGAATACACTCAATAAACTCTTCCTCAAGGCTGCCCTGCCCAATTTGATTTGTCCAGTTAATATGATAGTTAAAATCCCCCATAATTATAGCTGTTCCCTTATTACATGCCCCAACTATTTCCTGATCAATACTTCTTCAGCAGAGTTGCAACTATTAGGAGGCCTATATACTACGCCCACTCGTGTTTTTTCCCCTTATTATTCCTTGTCTCTACCCAAACTGTTTCATTATCCTGATCCTTTGTCCCAATATCATTTCTCTGTATTACAGTGATTCCTTCCTTTATTAACATAGCCACCCCACCTCCCCTTCCTTCCTGCCTGTCCTTCCTGATTGTTAAATACCCTGGCATATTTAATTCCCAGTCGTTGTCACTCTGCAGCCATGTTTCTGTAATGACCACAAGATCATACCCATACGTAGTTATTTGTGCCGTTAACTCGTCCATTTTGTTACGAATGCTATGTGCATTCAGATAAAGAACTTTCAAATATGTTTTGTGACACTTAGTTCCTGCTTTTTCCTTTTTTAACACTTCACCTTTTACTCCATACCTTCTGTCCCCTCCTGACACGCTTTCCTCTGTCTCCCTGCTCAGGTTCCCAAACCCCTGCCACAGCTTTGATGCTGGGTTAATCGCCTTACGCCTTCTAGTTTTTATTTTATCTGTCATGCCTAAAGTACACTTACTTTCCGCTGCTCTATGCTTTTCCCTTTCACTTGTTCTTGAACAACTGTTTGTACTATTTGTATTGTATATTTCCCCTGGGTCTTCCCCTCTCTTGCTGCTCTCAACTTTACTCCCTTCTGACTCCCCGCTCAGGTTCCCATCCCCCTGCCACTCTAGTTTAAACCTTCCCCAACAGCACGAGCAAACAGCCCCGCGAGGACATTGGTCCCGGTCCTGCTCGGGTGTAACCCGTCCCGCTTGTACAGGTCCCACCTTCCCCAGAACCGGTCCCAATGTCCCAGGAATCAAAATCCCTCCCTCCTACACCATCCCTGCAGCCACGCATTCATCCTGTCTATTCTCCTGTTCCTATACTCACTAGCACGTGGCACTGGGAGTAATCGTGAGATCACTACCTTTGAAGTCCTGCTTTTTAATTTATCTCCTAACTCCTTAAATTCACCTTGCAGGACCTCATCCCTTTTTTTACCCATGTCGTTGGCACCGATATGGACCACGACTACTGGCTGTTCACCCTCCCCCTCCAGAATGCCCTGCAGCCGCTCCGTGACATCCTTGACCCGAGCACCAGGGAGGCAACATACCATCCTGGAGTCACGTTTGCGGCCGCAGAAACACCTATCTGTTCCCCTTACAATTGAATCCCCGATCACTATAGCCCTGCCACTCTTCTTCCTCCCCTCCTGTGCAGCAGAGCCACCCGTGGTGCCATGAACTTGGCTCTTGCTGCTTTCTCCTGATAAGCCATCTCCCCCAACAGTATCCAAAGTGGTATATCTGTTTGAGAGGGAGATGGTCCCAGGGGACTCCTGCTCTACCTGCCTGGTCCTTTTACTCTGCCTGGCGGTCACCCATTTCCTTTCTGCCTGTGTAATCTTTACCTGCGGTGTGACCACCTCACTGAACGTGCTATCCACGATAGTCTCAGCATCACGGATGCTCCACAGTGAATCCACCCGCAGCTCCAGCTCCGAAATGCGGTTAGCCAGCAGCTGCAGCTGGACACACTTCCTGCACACATGGTCGCCAGGGACACCTGTAGTGTCCATCACTTCCCACAAAGTGCAGGAGGAGCATATCACGGGTGCGAGCTGTGCTGCCATGACTTGCCTTAGATTTACACTGAGTTCACCTCTCAGACTCTCCTCCCGCTCTCGGACTCTCCTTTTACTCTGCGCTCACCTCTCGGACTCTCCTTTTACTGTGCGCTCACCTCTCGGACTCTCCTTTTACACCGCGCTCACCTCTCGGACTCTCCTTTTACACCGCGCTCACCTCTCGGACTGTCCTTTTACACCACGCTCACCTCTCGGACTCTCCTTTTACACCGCGCTCACCTCTCGGACTCTCCTTTTACACCGCGCTCACCTCTCGGACTCTCCTTTTACACCGCGCTCACCTCTCGGACTCTCCTTTTACACCGCGCTCACCTCTCGGACTCTCCTTTTACACCGCGCTCACCTCTCGGACTCTCCTTTTACACCGCGCTCACCTCTCGGACTCTCCTTTTACACCGCGCTCACCTCTCGGACTCTCCTTTTACACTGTGCTCACCTCTCGGGCTCTCCTTTTACCCCGCGCCCACCTCTCGGGCTCTTTTCTGCCTTATCTTACCCTGTATGCTCCTTGATATCCAGGGGGCTCTAGATTTGGCAGCCCCTCCCTTTTTCTTTGTGTGAACATGTTTACTCTGAACCCCTTGAATGTCTCCCACTGCTCTGACTCTGATTTACCTTCAAGTCGCTGTTTCCAGTTTACTTTTGCTAAATCACTTCTCAGTTTTGTAAAATTGGCCTTTCCCCAATTGAAAACTTTAACTCCTGCTCTGTCTTTGTCCTTTTCCATAACTATGCTAAAACTAACTGTATTATGATCACGACCATCAAAATGCTCTCCCACTGACACTCCTTCCACCTGCCCAGCTTCATTCCCTAAAACTAAATCCAGAACTGCCCCTCTCATTGGGCTTGCTATGTACTGGCTAAAAAAATTCTCCCGAATGCAATTGAAGAATTCTGCTCCCTCGATACCATTCAGGACGAGACAGACTAGGTGCAGGGAGGATGTTCCCGATGGCTGGGGAGTCCAGAACCAGGGGTCACAGTCTCAGGATACGGGGTATGCCATTTAGAACCGAGATGAGGAGAAATTTCTTCACTCAGAGGGTGGTAAACCTGTGGAATTCTCTACCACAGAAGGCAGTGGAGGCCAAGTCATTAGATGTATTCAAGAAGGAGATAGATATATTTCTTAATGCTGAAGGGATCAAGGGATATGGGGAAAAAGCGGGAACAGGGAACTGAGTTAGACGATCAGCCATGATCATTTTGAACTGTGGAGCAGGCCCGAAGGGCCGAATGGCCGACTCTTGCTCCTATTTTCTATGATTCTATGTTCCACACTGATTCTATCCCAGTTAATATTCGGGTTGTTGAAATCTCCTACTATTCCTGCCCTATTATTTTGCACTTCTCAGAAATCTGCCTACATATTTGCTTCTCGATCTTCCTCTCACTGTTTGGGGGTCGAAAGTTCACTCCCAGTAGTGCGATTGCCCCTTTTTTGTTCTTTCGCTCAACCCATAAAGCCTCATTTGTTGCTCCTTCTAAAATATCATCCCTCCTCACAACTTAAATTGTTCTCTTAACCAATATTGACACCTTTTCTATCCCCCTCTCGATCGCATTTGAAAACCCTGTAACCAGGGACGTTGAGCTGCCAGTCTTGCCCCTCTTTAAGCCATGTTTCTGGAAGAGTTATGATATCGTACCACGATGCTGAGACTATCGTGGATAGCACGTTCAGTGAGGTGGTCACACTGCAGGTAAAGATTACGCAGGCAGAAAGGAAATGGGTGACCGCCAGGCAGAGTGAAAGGACGAGGCAGGTAGAGCAGGAGTCCCCTGGGGCCATCTCCCTCTCAAACAGATATACCGCTTTGGATACTGTTGGGGGAGATGGCTTATCAGGGGAAAGCAGCAAGAGCCAAGTTCATGGCACCACGGGTGGCTCTGCTGCACAGGAGAAGGAAGAAGAGTGGCAGGGCTATAGTGATTGGGGATTCAATTGTAAGGGGAACAGATAGGTGTTTCTGCGGCCGCAAACGTGACTCCAGGATGGGATGTTGCCTCCCTGGTGCTCGGGTCAAGGATGTCACGGAGCGGCTGCAGGGCATTCTGGAGGGGGAGGGTGAACAGCCAGTAGTCGTGGTCCATATCGGTACCAACAACATAGGTAAAAAAAGGATGAGGTCCTGCAAGGTGAATTAAGGAGTTAGGAGATAAATTAAAAAGCAGGAATTACTACCAGTGCCACGAGCTAGTGAGTATATGAACAGGAGAACAGACAGGATGAATGCGTGGCTGCAGGGATGGTGCAGGAGGGAGGGATTTTGATTCCTGGGACATTGGGACCTGTACAAGCGGGACGGGTTACACCCGAGCAGGACCGGGACCAATGTCCTCGCGGGGGTGTTTGCTCGTGCTGTTGGGGAAGGTTTAAACTAGAGTGACAGGGGGATGGGAACCTGAGCGGGGAGTCAGAAGGGAGTAAAGTTGAGAGCAGCAAGAGAGGGGAAGACCCAGGGGAAATCTACAATACAAATAGTACAAACAGTTGTTCAAGAACAAGTGAAAGGGAAAATCGTAGAGCAGCAGAAAGAAAGTGTACTTTAGACACTACAGATAAAGTGAAAACTAGAAGGCGTAAGGCGTTTAACCCAGCATCAAAGCTGAAGGTCAGGCTAGGGTGTGTGGCCCAACTAAGAGTTCTATATACAAATGCATGGAGTATAAGGAATAAATTAAATGAACTACAGGTTCAAATTCAAATTGGAGGGTATGACATGATAGCTATTACTGAGACATGGCTGCAGGATGGTCAGGATTGGGAACTAAATATACCAGGTTATAAGGTCCACAGGAGAGATAGGGAAAAAGGAAGAGGGGGAGGAGTAGCCTTAATGATTAGAGATAAAATCACTTCAATGATAAAGGGGGATATAACGAGAGGTAAGCAGCCAACAGAGACCTTATGGGTTGAATTGAGAAATAGGAAAGGATCTGAGACTATAGTGGGAGTTGTGTATAGGAGCCCTGGCAGCAGCTCTGAAGTGCTAGATTGTATAAATGCAGAGATTAGACAAGTGTGTAAGAAAGGCATAGTGGTCTTAATGGGGGACTTTAACCTTCACATGGATTGGGAAAAGCAGACTAGCAACTGTCAGAAAGGTAGTGAATTTCTTGAGTGTGTCCGGGATAGTTTTCTCCAGCAGTATGTCCCAGAGGCAACAAGGGGGCAAGCCATACTAGATTTAGTAATGAGTAATGAACCAGATTTAGTTAACGGCTTCACTGTTCGTGAACATCTATCCAATAGCGATCATAACATGATCGAGTTCAATGTAGTGTTTGAAAGGGAAAAAAGTGAGTCAGCTGCTAAGGGACAGTATAAGACATAAGGAAAGGGCAGACAAAAAGGCAAAAAATGGCACAGATCCTGGCGAATGGGAAAGATGCAAAGATCAACAGAGGGTCACAAAACAGATAGTAACAGCTACAAAAAGAGAGTATGAAAAGAAACTTTTCTAGTTATATTAGGAAAAAGAGGGTGGTCAGGAGCAGTGTTGGCCCCTTAAAAACTGAAAGTGGGGATATTGTCATTGACAATGGGGAAATGGCGGACATGTTGAACAATTACTTTGCGTCAGTATTTACAGTAGAAAAAGAGGATAGCATGCCGGAAATCCCAATAAAACTTATATTAAATCGGGGACAGGGACTCGATAAAATTAACATAAGTAAAGCAACAGTAATGAAGAAAATAATAGCACTAAAGAGTGACAAATCCCCAGGACCAGATGGTTTCCATCCCAGGGTTTTAAAGGAAGTAGGTGAGCACATTGCAGATGCCCGAACTATAATCTTTCAAAGTTCACTAGATTCAGGAACTGTCCCTCTAGATTGGAAAATTGCACATGTCACTCTGCTTTTTAAGAAAGGAGAGAGAGGGAAACCAGGGAATTATAGACCAGTTAACCTAACATCTGTTGTGGGGAAAATGCTGGAGTCTATAATTAAGGATAGGGTGACTGAACACCTCGAGAATTTTCAGTTAATCAGAGAGAGCCAGCATGGATTTGTGAAAGGTAGGTCGTGCCTGACAAACCTGATTGAATTTTTTGAAGAGATGACTAAAGTAGTGGACAGGGGAATGTCAATGGATGTTATTTATATGGACTTCCAGAAGGTAGTCCAGAAAGTCCCACATAAGAGACTGTTAGCTAAGACAGAAGCCCATGGAATCGAGGGAAAAGTACGGACTTGGTTAGGAAGTTGGCTGAGCGAAAGGCGACAGAGAGTAGGGATAATGGGAAGGTACTCACATTGGCAGGATGTGACTAGTGGAGTCCTGCAGGGATCTGTCTTGGGGCCTCAATTATTCACAATATTTATTAACGACTTAGATGAAGACATAGAAAGTCTCATATCTAAGTTTGCCGATGACACAAAGATTGGTGGCATTGTAAGCAGTGTAGATGAAAACATAAAATTACAAAGTGATATTGATAGATTTGGTGAATGGGCAAAACTGTGGCAAATGGAATTCAATGTTGACAAATGTGAGGTCATCCACTTTGGATCAAGAAAGGATAGAACAGGGTACTTTCTAAATGGTAAAAAGTTAAAAACAGTGGATGTCCAAAGGGACTTAGGGGTTCAGGTACATCGATCATTGAAGTGTCATGAACAGGTGCAGAAAATAATCAATAAGGCTAATGGAATGCTGGCCTTTATATCTCGAGGACTGGAGTACAAGGGGGCAGAAGTTATGCTGCAGCTATACAAAACCCTGGTTAGACCGCACCTGAAGTACTGTGAGCAGTTCTGGGCACCGCACCTTCGGAAGGACATATTGGCCTTGGAGGGAGTGCAGCGCAGGTTTACTCGAATGATACCTGGACTTCAAGGGTTAATTTACGAGGAGAGATTACACAAATTGGGGTTGTATTCTCTGCAGTTTCGAAGGTTAAGGGGTGATCTGATCGAAGTTTATAAGATATTAAGGGGAACGGATAGGGTGGATAGAGAGAAACTATTTCCGCTGGTTGGGGATTTTAGGAGTAGGGGACACAGTCTAAAAATTAGAGCCAGACCTTTCAGGAGTGAGATTAGAAAACATTTCTACACACAAAGGGTGGTAGAAGTTTGGAACTCTCTTCCGCAAACGGCAATTGATATTAGCTCAATTGCTAAATTTAAATGTGAGATAGATAGCTTTTTGGCAACCAAAGGTATTAAGGGATATGGGCCAAAGGCAGGTATATGGAGTTAGATCACAGATCAGCCATGATCTTATCAAATGGCGGAGCAGGCACGAGGGGCTGAATGGCCGACTCCTGTTCCTATGTGTCTCTGTCTCTGTCTCTGTCTCACGCTCTCTCTCTCTCCGCGCTCTCTCTCTCTCGCGCTCTCTCTCTCGCGCTCTCTCTCTCTCGCGCGCTCTCTCTCTCTCACGCGCTCTCTCTCTCACGCGCTCTCTCTCTCTCGCGCTCTCTCTCTCTCGCGCTCTCTCTCTCTCTCGCGCTCTCTCTCTCGCGCGCTCTCTCTCTCTCGCGCTCTCTCTCTCTCGCGCTCTCTCTCGCGCGCGCTCTCTCTCTCTCTCGCGCTCTCTCTCTCCCTCTCTCTCGCGCGCGCTCTCTCTCTCTCTCTCTCTTTGCGCTCTCTCTCTCTCTCTCTCTCTCTCTCTCGCGCGCTCTCTCTCTCGCGCGCTCTCTCGCGCTCTCTCTCTCTCGCGCGCGCTCTCTCTCTCTCGCGCGCGCTCTGTCTCTCTCTCGCGCGCGCTCTGTCTCTCTCTCGCGCGCGCTCTGTCTCTCTCTCGCGCGCGCTCTGTCTCTCTCTCGCGCGCGCTCTGTCTCTCTCTCGCGCGCGCTCTGTCTCTCTCTCGCGCGCGCTCTGTCTCTCTCTCGCGCGCGCTCTGTCTCTCTCTCGCGCGCGCTCTGTCTCTCCTCGCGCGCTCTCTCTCTCCTCGCGCGCTCTCTCTCTCCTCGCGCGCTCTCTCTCTCTCGCGCGCGCTCTGTCTCTCTCTCGCGCGCGCTCTGTCTCTCTCTCGCGCGCGCTCTGTCTCTCTCTCGCGCGCGCTCTGTCTCTCTCTCGCGCGCGCTCTGTCTCTCTCTCGCGCGCGCTCTGTCTCTCTCTCGCGCGCGCTCTGTCTCTCTCTCGCGCGCGCTCTGTCTCTCTCTCGCGCGCGCTCTGTCTCTCTCTCGCGCGCGCTCTGTCTCTCTCTCGCGCGCGCTCTGTCTCTCTCTCGCGCGCGCTCTGTCTCTCTCTCGCGCGCTCTCTCTCTCTCCGCGCGCGCTCTCTCTCTCTCCGCGCGCGCTCTCTCTCTCTCCGCGCGCGCTCTCTCTCTCTCCGCGCGCGCTCTCTCTCTCTCCGCGCGCGCTCTCTCTCTCTCCGCGCGCGCTCTCTCTCTCTCCGCGCGCGCTCTCTCTCTCTCCGCGCGCGCTCTCTCTCTCTCCGCGCGCGCTCTCTCTCTCTCCGCGCGCGCGCTCTCTCTCTCCGCGCGCGCGCTCTCTCTCTCCCTCGCGAGGGAAAGTAGAGAGTGAGGAGGACATAAAAAACCTGCAAGGGGATATAGACAGGCTGGGTGAGTGGGCGGAGATTTGGCAGATGCAATATAATATTGGAAAATGTGAGGTTATGCACTTTGGCAGGAAAAATCAGAGAGCAAGTTATTTTCTTAATGGCGAGAGACTGGAAAGTAATGCAGTACAAAGGGATCTGGGGGTCCTAGTGCAAGAAAATCAAAAAGTTGGTATGCAGGTGCAGCAGGTGATCAAGAAGGCCAACGGAATGTTGGCTTTTATTGCTCGGGGGATAGAATATAAAAACAAGGAGGTATTGCTGCAGTTATATAAGGTATTGGTGAGACCGCACCTGGAATACTGCATACAGTTTTGGTCTCCATACTTAAGAAAAGACATACTTGCTCTCGAGGCAGTACAAAGAAGGTTCACTCGGTTAATCCCGGGGATGAGGGGGTGGACATATGAGGAGAGGTTGAGTCGATTGGGACTCTACTCATTGGAGTTCAGAAGAATGAGAGGCGATCTTATTGAAACATATAAGATTGTGAAGGGTCTTGATCGGGTGGATGCGGTAAGGATGTTCCCAAGGATGGGTGAAACTAGAACTAGGGGGCATAATCTTAGAATAAGGGGCTGCTCTTTCAAACTGAGATGAGGAGAAAACTTCTTCACTCAGAGGGTGGTAGGTCTGTGGAATTTGCTGCCCCAGGAAGCTGTGGAAGCTACATCATTAGATAAATTTAAAACAGAAATAGACAGTTTCCGAGAAGTAAAGGGAATTAGGGGTTATGGGAGCGGGCAGGAAATTGGACATGAAGCTGAGTTCGGATCGGTCAATTGCCCTGTGGGTGGCGGAGAGGGCCCAGGGGCTATGTGGCCGGGTCCTGCTCCGACTTCTTGTGTTCTTTAGATTTGTGGTTGGGATCAGATCAGCCATGATCTTATTGAATGGCGGAGCAGGCTCGAGGGGCCGATTGGCCAACTCCTGCTCCAATTTCTTATGTTCTTATGTTCTTATGTTCTCTCTCCCTCGCGCGCGCTGTCTCTCTCCCTCGCGCGCGCTCTTCTCTCTCTCCCTTCGCGCGCGCTCTCTCTCTCTCCCTCGCGCGGCGCTCTCTCTCTCTCCCTCGCGCAGCGCTCTCTCTCTCTCCCCTCGCGCGCGCTCTCTCTCTCTCCCTCGCGCGCCGGCTCATCTCTCTCTCTCTCCCTCGCGCGCGCTCTCTCTCTCATCCCTCGCGCGCCGCGCGCTCTCTCTCCCTCCCGCGCGCGTCGCTCTCTCTCTCCCTCCCGCGCGCTCGCTCGTCTCTCTCTCTCTCTCTCGCGCGCTCTCTCTCTCGCGCGCTTCTCTCTCTCGCGCGCTCTCTCTCTCGCGCGCTCTCTCTCTCTCTCGCGCGCGCTCCTGTCTCTCCTCGCGCGCGCTCTCTCTCTCTCGCGCGCGCTCTCTCTCTCTCCGCGCGCGCTCTCTCTCTCTCCCGCGCGCGCTCTCTCTCCCGCGCGCGCTCTCTCTCTCTCCCTCGCGCGCGCTCTCTCTCTCTCTCCCGCGCGCGCTCTCTCTCTCTCCCCTCCCGCGCGCTCGCTCGTTCTCTCTCTCTCTCTCGCTCTCTCTCGCGCGCTCTCTCTCTCTCTCTCTCTCTTCTCTCGCGCTCTCTCTCCTCTCTCTCTCATCTCTCTCTCTCTCTCTCTCTCTCGCGCGCGCTGCGCGCAAGCGCGCTCTCTCTCTCTCTCTCTCGCGCGCGCGCGCTCTCTCTCTCTCGCGCGCGCTCTCTCTCTCTTCCGCGCGCGCTCTCTCTCTCTCTCCCGCGCGCGCGCTCTCTCTCTCTCTCTTCCGCGCGCTCTCTCTCTCTCTCCCGCGCTCGCGCTCTCTCTCTCTCTCCGCGCGCGAGCTCTCTCTCTCTCCGGCGGCGTCTAGCGCGGGCGGCGCTCTCTCTCTCTCTCCGCGCTGCGCGCGCTCTCTCTCTCTCCCGCGCTGCGCGCTCTCTCTCTCTCTCCCGCGCCGCGCGCGCTCTCTCTCTCTCCCCGCGCCGCGCTCTCTCTCTCTCTCCGCGCGCAGCGCTCTCTCTCTCTCCCGCGCAGCGCGCTCTCTCTCTCTCCCGCGCGCGCGCTCGTCTCTCTCTCCCGCGCAGCGCGCTCTCTCTCTCTCCGCCGCGGCGCTGCGCGTCCTCTCTCTCTCTCCCGCGCGCAGCCGCTCTCTCTCTCTCCCGCGCGCTGCGCGCTCTCTCTCTCTCCCGGCTGCCGCGCGCTCTCTCTCTCTCCCGCGCGCGCGCGCTCTCTCTCTCTCCCGCGCGCGCTCTCTCTCTCCCCGCGCGCGCGCTCTCTCTCCCGCCGCGCCGCGCTCTCTCTCTCCCGCGCGCGCGCTCTCTCTCCCCGCGCGCGCGCTCTCTCTCTCTCTCTCCCGCGGCTGCCGTCTCTCTCTCCCGTCGCGCGCGCGCTCTCTCTCTCTCTCCCTCGCGCGCGCTCTCTCTCTCTCCCTCGCGCGCGCCGCTCTCTCTCTCTCCTCGCCCGCGCCCCTCGCTCGCAGCTCTCTCTCTCTCCCTCGCGCGCCGCTCTCTCCTCTCTCCCCTCGCGCGCGCTGTCTCTCTCTCCCTCGCGCGCGCTCTCTCTCTCTCCCTCGCGCAGCGCTTCTCTCTCTCTCCCTCGCGCGCGCTCTCTCTCTCTCCCTCGCGCGCGCTCTCTCTCTCTCCCTCGCCGCGCGCTCTCTCTCTCTCCCTCGCCGCTCGCTCTCTCTCTCTCCTCGCCCGCGCGCTCCTCTCTCTCTCCCTCGCGCGCGCTCTCTCTCTCTCCCTCGCGCGCGCTTCTCTCTCTCTCTCCCTCGCGCGCGCTCTCTCTCTCTCCCTCGCGCGCGCTCTCTCTCTCTCCCTCGCGCGCGCTCTCTCTCTCTCCCTCGCGACGCGCTCATCTCTCTCTCCTCGCCGCGCGCTCTCTCTCTCTCCCTCGCGCGCAGCTCTCTCTCTCTCCCTCTGCGCGCGCTCTCTCTCTCTCCCTCGCGCGCGCTGCTCTCTCTCTCTCCCTCGCGCGCGCTCTCTCTCTCTCTCCCTCAGCCTCGCGCGCGCGCTCTCTCTCTCTCTCCCCGCTCGCGCAGCTCTCTCTCTCTCTCTCTCCGCGCGCGCGTTCTCTCTCTCTCTCCCGCCGCGCGCGCTCTCTCTCTCCCGCTCGCGCGCGCTCTCTCTCTCCCGCGCGCGCTCTCTCTCTCTCTCCCGCGCGCTCTCTCTCTCTCCCCGCGCAGCGCGCTCTCTCTCTCTCTCCCGCGCGCCGCTCTCTCTCTCTCTCTCCCGCGCGCGCTCTCTCTCTCTCTCCCGCGCGCGCGCTCTCTCTCTCTCTCCGCGCTGCGCTCTCTCTCTCTCTCCCGCGCGCGCTCTCTCTCTCTCTCCCGCGCGCGCCTCTCTCTCTCTCTCCCGCGCGCGCTCTCTCTCTCTCTCTCCCGCGCGCGCTCTCTCTCTCTCTCTCCCGCGCGCGCTCTCTCTCTCTCTCCCAGCGCGCGCAGCTCTCTCTCTCTCTCCCGCGCGCGCTCTCTCTCTCTCTCCCGCGCGCGCTCTCTCTCTCTCTCCCGCGCACGCGCTCTCTCTCTCTCTCCCGCGCGCAGGCTCTCTCTCTCTCTCCCGTGCTCGCGATCTCTCTCTCTCCCCGCTGCAGCGCGCTGCTCTCTCTCTCTCTCTCCCGCGCGCGGCCGCGCTCTCTCGCTCCTCGCGCGCGCTCTCTCTCTCTTCCGCGCCTGCGCGCGCTCTCTCTCTCTCCCGCGGCCGCCCTCTCTCTCTCTCCGTGCACGCGCTCTCTCTCTCTCCCGCCCGCGCACGCTCTCTCTCTCTCCCGCCCGCGCAGCGCTCTCTCTCTCTCTCCCTCGCGCGCAGCGCTCTCTCTCTCTCTCCCTCGCGCGCGCTCTCTCTCTCTCCCTCGCGCGCGCTTCTCTCTCTCCCTCGCGCGCGCTCTCTCTCTCTCCCTCGCGCGCGGCTCTCTCTCTCTCCCTCGCGCGCGCTCTCTCTCTCTCCCTCGCGCGCGCTCTCTCTCCTCTCCCTCGCGCGCGCTCTCTCTCTCTCCCTCGCGCGCTGCTCTCTCTCTCTCCCTCGCGCGCTGCTCTCTCTCTCTCCCTCGCGCGCGCTCTCTCTCTCTCCATTTTAGTAGATCGAATCGGGCCAGGACCTACTCCGTTAATGGTAGGGTGTTGGGGAGAGTTATAGAACAAAGAGATCTAGGAGTACAGGTTCATAGCTCCTTGAAAGTGGAGTCACAGGTGGATAGGGTGGTGAAGAAGGCATTCAGCATGCTTGGTTTCATT
Source organism: Heptranchias perlo (assembly GCF_035084215.1). Taxonomy (NCBI): domain Eukaryota; kingdom Metazoa; phylum Chordata; class Chondrichthyes; order Hexanchiformes; family Hexanchidae; genus Heptranchias; species Heptranchias perlo. The sequence continues at coordinate 487,896 of NC_090325.1, read as the reverse complement.
GGTCAGAACATTGAATGCAGGAGTTGGGATGTCTTGTTGAAGTTGTACAGGGCATTGGTGAGGCCACACTTGGAATACTGTGTACAGTTCTGGTCACCCTATTATAGAAAGGATATTATTAAACTAGAAAGAGTGCAGAAAAGATTTACTAGGATGCTACCAGGGACTTAATGGTTTGACTTATAGGGAGAGGTTAGATAGACTGAGACTTTTTTCCCTGGAGAGTAGGAGGTTTAGGTGTGATCTTATAGAAGTCTATAAAATAATGAGGGGCATAGATAAGGTAGAAAGTCAAAATCTTTTCCCAAAGGTAGGGGAGTCTATAACGAGGGGGCATAGATTTAAGGTGAGAGGGGAGAGATACAAAAGGGTCCAGAGGGGCAATTTTTTCACTCAAAGGGTGGTGAGTGTCTGGAATGAGCTGCCAGAGGCAGTAGTAGAGGCGGGTACAATTTTTGTCTTTTAAAAAGCATTTGGACAGTTACATGGGTAAGATGGGTATCGAGGGATATGGGCCAAGTGCAGGCAATA